>NC_053022.1:117344532-117562582 GCF_003073215.2 Triticum urartu
TTAATTGATTCCTCAACCTTAGGCACAAAATTTTTTATCTTGAGACTTTCTACATCATGAGAAATTCTATCAATGCTTCTAGACGTATCATCAATCTTACTCAACTTTTCTTCTATCGTAGTATTAAAATTCTTTTGAGCATTGATAAATTCTTTAATATTATTCTCAAGATCAGTGGTGTTCCTATTATTATTATAAGAAGGATTACCATAGTAATTACCACAATTATTAGAGGAATTTCCCGGAAAAGGCCTAGGATTAAATTACCTCTATAAGCATTGTTATTAAAATTGTTTCGCGAGACAAAATTCACATCTACGGCATCACTATTTTGCTCAATCAAAGTAGAAAAAGGCACATCATTAAGATCCATAGGAGTATGTTTATTAGAAACTAACTTCATAAGAGCATCAACTTTTTCACTCAACGAATTTATTTCTTCTACTGAATTAACCTTTTTACTAGTAGGTGCTTTCTCGGTATGCCATTGTGAATAATTAGCCATAATATTATCAAGAAATTTAGTAGCTTCACCCAAAGTAATTTCCATAAAAGTGCCACCCACGGTGGAATCTAAAAGATTTCTAAAAACATAATTCAAGCCCGCATAAAAATTGTGTATGATCATCCAAAGATTTAAACCATGAGTAGGACAATCTCTTAGCATAAATTTCATTCTTTCCCAAGATTGTGCAACATGTTCATGCTCAAGTTGCTTAAAATTCATGATTTGTGTCCTAAGGGAAATAATTTTCACAGGCAGAAAATAGTTAGTAATAAAGGCATCTTTGCACTTATCCCAAGAATCGATACTATTGCGAGGCAAAGAAGAAAACCAAATTTTTGCATGATCTCGCAAAGAAAATGGGAATAATTTCAACTTCACAATATCATTGTCCACATCTTTTTTATTTTGCATATCACATAATTCCACGAATGTGTTAAGATGGGACGCGACATCCTCATTAGGAGTACCGGAAAATTGATCTTTCATGACAAGATTCAACAAAGAGGCATTAATATCGCAAGACTTCGCACTATTGGTGGGAGGAGCAATTGGAGTGCTAATAAAATTGTTGTTGTTGGTATTGGAGAAATCACACAACTTGGTGTTCTCTTGAGTCATCGTGACTACGCAACAAGATTGCACTCAACAACAGATCTACGAGAAAACGGCGAACGAAAAGGAGGGCGAATAGAACGACAAATTTTGTGAAGTGGCGGAGATGAAAACAAGAGGCAAATGGAAAATAATGCAATTGCAAGGAGATGAGATTTGTGATTAGGAACCTCGTAGATGTTGATGATGCTCCCCGGTAACAGCGCCAAAAATTCCTTTTGATTGCGGCTTGAACTACGTTGGTATTTCCCCAAAGAGGAAGGGATCATGCATCACAGCTACGGTAGGTATTTCCCTCAGTGATGAGACCTAGGTTATCGAACCACGCAACACTACGTGAACAACACCTGCACACAAAGAACAAATACTTGCAACTCGACGTGTTAAAGGGGTTGTTAATCCCTTTTGGGTAACGATGCCAGAAATCGTAGAGTTGACGATATAAAAATATGATAGATTGGATAAATAGATCTTGAATAAATGCAAAATAAAATAAAGTGCAGCAAGGTATTTTTGGGTTTTTGGAAATATAGATCTGAAAATAAAAGTGAATAAAAATAGATCTCGAAGGCAAATATAATAAAGAAAAGACCAGGGGGTCGTAGATTTCACTACTGGCTTATCTCGATAAAAATAGCATATGGTGGGTAAACAAATTACTGTTGGGCAATTGATAGAACTTCAAATAATCATGACGATATCCAAGAAATGATCATTATATAGGCATCACGTCCAAGATTAGTAGACCGACTCCTGCCTGCATCTACTACTATTACTCCACACATAGACCGCTATCCAGCATGCATCTAGTGTATTAAGTTCAAGAGAAACGGAGTAATGCAATAAGAATGATGACATGATGTAGACAAGATCTATTTATGTAGAAATAGACCCCATCTTGTTATCCTTAATACCAATGATACATACGTGTCATTTCCCCTTCTGTCACTAGGATCGAGCACCGTAAGATTGAACCCATCACAAAGCACCTCTTCCCATGGCAAGAAAAATCGATCTAGTGAGCCTAAATAAACCAAAGATTCGAAGAAGAAATACGAGGCTATAAATAATCATGCATATAATAAATCAAAAGACTCAATAACTTTCATGGCTAAAAACATAGATTTGATCATAAACTCAAAGTTCATCGGATCCCAATAAACACACCGCAAAAAGAGTTACATCAAATAGATCTCCAAGAGACCATTGTATTGAGAATCAAAAGAGAGAGAGGAAGCCATCTAGCTACTAAATACGGACCCGTAGGTCTACAATGAACTACTCACACATCATCGGAGAGGCACCAATGAGGATGATGAACCCCTCCATGATGGTGTCCAGATTGGATCTATGGTTTCTGGAACTTGTGGTGGCTGGAATTGATTTTCGTTGACTCCCCTAGGGTTTCTGGAATATTGGGGGTATTTATATAGCAAAGAGGCAGTGCGGGAGGCCACCGTGGTGGGCACCCTGGTGGGTTATGCTCCCCTCAGAGCCCCCCTCCGGTACTTCTTTTTCCCAATAGGTGTCTTCTGGTCCAGAAAAAATCTCCAAATATTTTCGCTGCGTTTGGACTCGGTTTGGTATTGATTTTCTGCGAAGTAGAAAACAAGCAAAAACAGCAACTGGCACTGGGCAATATGTCAATAGGTTAGTGCCAAAAAATGATATAAAGTTGCTATAAAATAATTGTAAAACATCCAAGAATGATAATATAATAACATGGACTAATAAAAAATTATAGATACATTGGAGACGTGTCAAACCACCAAAGGTAGAAATGATGAATCGTCTACTTGCCCGAGCTCGACGCGGCCGCATCACTGATATGCAGTTTTGCAGACCTCCAAGGTGGCTAGCCAAGGGTGAAATTGATACCGTTGAACGAATCAGACTGGTACAACACCCCAGACACGCCATCGAACTCTAGATATGGCATCCCCGCACAATTAAGGTGTCGAAGGAGGAAACCATACATGTCATACACTAACCATGAACCCAACACATGATCCATCATCTTCCCGATGTCGTTGATGCAGACCACAATCTGCACCCACTCTTGGACTACCTCCCAAGCGCCGCCGACGCTGGAGAAAACATTGTCGCAGCAACAAACCTTGAGGCCACAAGTCCCTGCTGCTGCCACGCCATCCTTGCTTGAACAAACTCATTTTTAAATCCATCCCCAACCAAAGTACCGATTGCCTTGTTCGGGAAGGATCTAAAGATACTTTATTCAGCGCTGACATCCCCACCAAACTTACTAGAGCCTAAAAATGATCCAGATGCGTGGATATGGCTACCCCCTTACCACCGATGACCAAAGTCATCAGTGGAGGGGAGCCGCAAGAGGAAAGCGATGGAGAACAGTCTCCTCACGAGAAGGCAAGATCGCCTTTCGTTTCTTCAAGAGGAAGAAAGAAAAGCCACAAGAAAATACATACCTCTGTTTCTTGAAAATGCTCTAATTTCCCCTATCAAACACACTTTTAGCAAACTAGTAAGCGTGCGCGTGCAAATGCACGTCTCGACTAATATACAAATATATGTAAAATTAACATGCATAGAAATATATTTTGGTTGCGCTAAAAATATTACAAATCAAAAAAACATTTTCAGGTAGCTTCAAATCCATGGAGCCAAAAATACACTATTTTGTAATACTGCTAATCAATTCCGTTGTGTGCAACTTCCTTGATAATGTATCTGAGCAGGTGCACCAAGAATCGCTTCCTTAGCTGGTTCCCATCATGACTAAGGATAACAAGGTATTATCTTTGGAGTTTTCATATAGTATAATGCCATAATGCAAAACAATGAAACTAACCATGCAAATTGGTAGATTTAGAACTTTCTAGTTCCATGAGAGCATAGAACTAAAAGCATAATAACCAAACAAGTTCCTGTAGATAAATTCATTGTCATTATCTTGAGTGTTGCAAAAACTAAATAAGCTGCTTTAATGGTGTCAAAGGCACTCACCTATTTGTGATTTTTTGGAACACAAGCTGGCACCTCGCCACCGCTAGGGGCGCAGCCGAGCAAAGCATGGTTGGTGGCAGTGGTGGCGGGGAGACTTCGTCCTCTCGCACAGGGCCCTAGCGCAGGACGGGGCGGCCGACCTGGGGTGCGGTGCTGGCAGCGGGCGCTGCGGCTTGGTGGGGCGCTGGAGCTATGCAGCGATGGCGGCTTGCTGGCGGAGCGTGTTGGGCGGGCGGGGGCTGGTGTAGCGTGGCTTCGCCAGATCTGGCCGTGTGGCGAAGTGGGCTGTGGGCAGCAAAGGCGACGGACGGCACCATGGTTGTGGTGCAGCGGTGGTCGTCTGTGGCAGCGGCGAGGCTTCGACTGGTTTGGTCGGTCGGCGGCTGGTGAGCAAGGCGATGGTGCGGGTGCCCGTGCTGGCTATGGTGGTGCACACTTGGCGGCTGCAGCCCTGTCAAGATCCGATTTTGTCTGGTGGGCGTGTGGGTGTCGGGCGGCACGAGGGCAGGCTGTGACCTGGTAGGGTAGTGGCGATGATCGTGGACCATGGCGGCGCGCCGGCTGCTGCTGCTGGCGGCGGTGGCTACCGGCCAGCTCGGCTCGGATCTGGCCCATGGCCGCCGGCAGGCTGCTCGGGGCCGACCCTCGGGGTCCTGGTGTGGATGTGGGCTACCACGGTGTGGTGGTAGCTCATGGCGGTGGCCCAGGCCGTTCCACGATGGCGGCTGGTCTTCTCCGGCGTTGGCTTGTCGGTGAGCGGCTCGCGAGCTAGTAGGTTGGTTGCAGCGGCGGCTGGCTTGTTCCAGCGTCAGCTTGCTTGTAGGCAGCTTGAGTTGGCATTTGATTCCTCTCCTTGTTGCTTGGGCGCTACTTTCGTCCAAGGGTTGTCCTTCTCCCAGCTGCGATCCATCGCTCATCTCATGCCTGGTGCGGCAGGACCGATCTCATCTCGCGCACGGTGTAGCAGGATCGAACTTGTCTCGTGCATGGTGCAGCAGGACCGAGCTCATCTCGCGCTCGGTGCTGCAGGACGGGTCGATGGAGGCCAGTTTTGGGCGGCCTATTGGGCCGCTGCACTGGGGCTGCCCAGGGGTGTGAAAGGCGGGACCTTTCCACTCGTCTCTTTGGTTGGGGTAACAACAGATCTCTAGTGAGGTGGTGTCAAGGTCTTGGATGCCAGGGCGGAGGCCCTAGTGGTGGTAGTGTGGTGCTCATGGCTAGAGCTCATGGCTTGGTGTTGCCCGATGGCCATGGCCGTGTGGGCAGCATGGTAGCCGAGGTGTGGCGTTCGATGGCGGTGAGTGTGGGCCGGGGTCAAAACCTTCTCTATCTTCGGACAGACCGGTGGTGGTGAAGCTCGTTCCCTTCTTGAAGGCATCACTGTGGCTCTCACTGCCCGTCATGCGGCTCCATGGGAAACTCTGATCCTCAGATCAGGCGGTGGTTGTGCTCCGGTGTCGTATCCTTCCTGAAAGCGCCGCCTTGGAGCCCATGGTTCATTGTATGCATTTTCATTTCTACGCGGTGGCGTGTTCCCGGTTGAGCCCCCGGTTGCTCTAGTAGTGCTAGGGGTGGTGTTGCTGCGATCAATGCTTATTTATCTGATTTCTTGTATCTGCGTTGGTATTCCACCGAAGAGGAGAGGATGATGTAGCACAGCAATGGTAAGTATTTCCGTTAGTTATGAAACCAAGGTTATAAATCCAGTAGGAGAACCAAGCAACACTATGCAAACAACACCTGCACACAAATAACAAATACTTGCAACCCAACGCGTAAGAGGGGTTGTCAATCCCTCCTCGGTATTGAGATAGATTAAATTGTATGAGATTGGATAAATAGATCTAGCAAAAACATGAAATAAAATAAGTAAAGAAAGAGTACAACAAGGTATTTTTGGGTTTTTGGAAAAATAGTTCTGAGAATAATATGATAGGAAATAGATGCGGGGGTCGTAGATTTCACTAGTGGCTTCTCTCGAGAAAATAGCATACGGTGGGTAAACAAATTACTGTTGGGAAATTGATAGAAGAGCAAATAATTATGACCATATCCAAGGCAATGATCATGTATATAGGAATCACGTCCAAGATTAGTAGACCGAAACGATTTTGCATCTACTACTATTACTCCACACATCGACCGCTATCCAGCATGCATCTAGTGTATTAAGTTAATGGAAAAAACGGAGTATAATGCAGTAAGTGGCATGATGTAGACAAGATCTATTCATGTAGGAATACATCCCATCCTTTTATCCTTAATGGTAATGATACATGCGTGTCATGCCTCCTTCTGTCACTGAGAATAAGCATCGCAAGATCGAACCCATCACAAAGCACCTCTTCCCATTGCAAGAAAAATCAATCTAGTTGGCCAAACCAAACCAAAGTTTTGGAGAAGAAATACTAGGCTATAGAGATTATGCAAATACGATTTTGACAAAGACCCAAATAATATTCATGGATAGATCTAATCATAAACTCACAATTCATCGGACACACTGCAAAAAGTCATTACATCAAATAGGTCTCGAAGAACATCGAGGAGAACATTGTATTAAGGATCAAAAAGAGAGAAGAAGTCGTCTAGCTTCTGCCTACGGACCCGTAGGTCTGTGGTAAACTGCTCACGCATCATCGGAGGAGCACCAATGAAGACGATGAACCCCTCCGTGATCGTTTCCCCCTCCAGCAAGGTGCCGGAAATGGGATCTAGATTGGATCTCATGGTTCTGGAACTTGCGGCGGCTGGAATTGTGTTTTGTCGACTCACCTAGGGTTTCTGGAATATTCGAGTATTTATAGAGCTAAGAGGTGGTGGAGGGGTGCCTGTGGGCCCCACTACCCACCAGGGCGTGCCTAGGGGCCCTGGCATGCCTTGGTGCCTAGTGGGACCCACAGGGCCCCTCTGGTCTTCTTCTTGGGCCTCCTGGGTGTCTCCTGGGCAGAAAAAATTCTCCAAAAAGTTTCGTTGAATTTGGACTTCGATTGATACGGATATTCTACGAAATAAAAAACAAGCAAAAAGTAGCAACTGGCACTAGGCACTATGTCAATAGGTTAGTCCCAAAAAATTGATATAAAGTTGCTAGTAAATGAATGCAAAACATCCAAGATTGATAATATAATAGCATGGAACAATCAAAAATTATAGATACATTGGAGACGTATCAGTATTCTGCCTTGGGTGTGTGCGTGTGTTGCAGTGGCGTGCGTTTGTACCGGGTTGTTATCGATCGTTGCTTTATATATAAAGTGGGAAGAAAGCCTTTTTGGTCATCAATGATGCCAATAAAAATATCATCATTCCATTTGGGATGGGATACTTTGAATGCTTGGTTTAGGTATGCGATACTTTGGAGTTGCAATGCATATGTAAAGTCATGAATCATCTTAAGCTCCACTGAGGAAACATATATGCCAAGGGAGTCCAATACAGAGATAGTTTTGGCATGTTGGTCAATGACGAACAAGATAAATTGATCAAGGGAAGCATATGGAAATACAATATGCAAATAGTATGTATTAGAAAAACTAAAGAAAAGTCAATCATGGCAATACAAAGAATAAGGAACCAATATTACCAATCTTCATGATGAAGTGCTATAGTCCGTCCCAGGCCAACTATGAAGAAGTTTTGTTGAGGACTAAATATTCGGCGTTGTGCGTAGTTTGGAACCCCTGCGGACCTTTTGGTATAGAGCACACATGCTCTGGAGTAAAACTATCCTTAGTATTATAATTACTAATACTTCATGATACCATATGCTAGCATCTTTTCTTAGAGCTTCCGTGGAGATTTGATTTTTCATATTTCTAGATCCTATCTAATTTCATTATTCTTCTTTCACGATATTATCTAGTTGATACTCTATATAAGCATGATAGGTAAATTTCCTTTTTTTACATGAAGAACAACATATTTGTGTTCTGTAAAATAAAGTCAAATAAGAATTGTTACTGATTGTGTCATTCGTATCAAGTTCCAACGATGTTTGGTCGAGTGATTCTGCCTTGTTCGAAACAACCATGATCCTCAATTGGTGGGGGGCGATAGTCTCCATCGTCCTTTAGAAAGATTGTCTTACGTACTATGAAGATTGTTAGCTGAGGGAGATATGTGCGCGGCTTGACAAAGGATGACTGGATGAGGAAGGCTTCTTGCGTGTACGTTCTGCAAAATCAACCTCTATGGATCAAACACATGTAAGAACACACTGATGAGAAAGGCTTCTTGTGTGTCACAGTATGCATGCGACCAGGGTGTATTCACTCATGGTACATGTCACCTTGTCCCCTAAATATCCTGCATTCATCCTCATCATCACACAATGGTTGATCATCTTGTATGTTGTGTAAGGATTCTAGGAAAGCAAAAGAACTAAATCAACTAAACACAATGAATGTCAGCATTATTATGGTACTATAAATTATATTATGATAATGGTTCATGAATAATGAAAGACAATATACCTTCCACTTCAGCAGATGGCTCTGTAGGCTCAAATATTCTAGCTGCATTGGACGCTTCATCATTGTTGTTGCCACCTGGATGTACACCATGCAAAGTTATGTTCAAAGTTGAGTATCAGATGGCAAATGCACTCAAGTATAATGCAAAATAGAGCTTTGATAAAAAATGAAGTTGAATGGACTACAATGATAGAAAACATACCACTACTGTTGTATTGTCCAAATGGTTGGCCATATATGTATGAAGGTGTACTCGGTGAGGGGATCGCAAATCCATTTGTTGCCTTAACAATGTCATATTGGTTAGATAATGGCACAACATGTACTATTCCCATCTTATATGCATGCTTTCTATGCAACACAATATCTTATTCTTTTGGCGTCAACTCTGCATATTTATCTTTCATACATCGTCGTTTCTTCTCAGAAGATGTAGCTGAAACCGATACACTGTCAATATACTAAAAAGATATGAATCATAATTTGAAGAAATTAGTAAACAACAACTCATTTGCATACCTAAGTTGGGTAGATAGAGTTCTTGGACATGCATCTCTTGATTTACTGACATGTCAGATATATGTTGAACATCTATTGCTTGTTGTTGGTAAGTTGGATTAGTGTACAACCAATCAATATCACAATCCTCCTCCATAGCAGACCCACTACATGTTGTGTTCAGCATCGGGCTGACACCAGCTTGTACTGATTCAAGTTGATCAATACCTACATGTGGACATTGCATCATCCTCTCAATTCACAATGTTGGCTAAAAACTAATTTTAAAATTACCAGGTGCTAGTTGGACATTGATGTCTGCAAGTTTCTTTTCTAGTCGGGAGAGCCGAAGCTTCTTCCTATAATTTTATTTCTTTCATTGGATAGTGTAGCACACCAACCACACCTAGTTTGTCGTTTGTGTCCCACATTATTCTCGGCGGCTTTATTATCAGCACTTACGGAGCTTGCAACCATATAGTTTGTACCATACTTGGGACTTCCTCCAAGAGGCGGGTATATAAAAGGAGAGATCTCCCCTTCACCCATCTCATTATGATAACTCTATTGTTTGCTACATCACTCCTTGTCCCAAACTGCAGAGGCTGCCCGACACTTTTATGATGATGTTGGACGGCCATCGGCCAAAGAATGTGAAGTTGCAACAGGCCGGCAGCGGGCTTTGCAGGCTTTGGGACGTGGAGTTGGTGATCAGGTACGGCGACATGTACCTGTGTCGTGGCTGGGAGTAGTTCTACCGTGCCTACGACCTGCGGCACGGGTACTTTCTTCTCTTCAGGTACGACGGTTCCGCCATGCTCACCGTGAAGGTGTTCAACACGACTATGTGTCGCATGCGCTACCAGGACGACGATGATGCCAGTACGTTCTGCCTCTTCTTCCTCTACATTTTGCTTTGTCTCACATCGATTGTTAACGATCATTGTTGCATTTGGTCAGGCAATGGGAGCAGCAGCAGCGACTCTGGCTACAGCCAAAACAGCAGCGACTCTGGCTGCAGCAAAAGCAGCAGCGAGGATGATCCGGAATGGAGTGGGGAAGAAGAGGAGCAAAGTGGGGATGAGGAGGTGCAGGCTGACGTTGGGTGTCGGTGTCAAAACCGGCGGATCTCGGGTAGGGGGTCCCGAACTGTGTGTCTAGGCCGGATGGTAACAGGAGGCAGGGGACACGATGCTTTACCCAGGTTCGGGCCCTCTTGATGGAGGTAACACCCTACGTCCTGCTTGATTAATATTGATGATATGGGTAGTACAAGAGTAGATCTACCACGAGATCAGAGAGGCTAAACCCTAGAAGCTAGCCTATGGTATGATTTTTGTTCGTCCTACGGACTAAAACTCTCCGGTTTATATAGACATCGGAGAGGGCTAGGGTTACACAGAGTCGGTTACAATGGTAGGAGATCTACATATCAGTATCGCCAAGCTTGCCTTCCACGCCAAGGAAAGTCCCTTCCGGACACGGGACAAATTCTTCAATCTTGTATCTTCATAGTCCAGGAGTCCGGCCGAAGGTATAGTCCGGCCATCCGGACACCCCCTAATCCAGGACTCCCTCAGTAGCCCCTGAACCAGGCTTCAATGACGACAAGTCCGGCGCGCAGATTGTCTTCGGCATTGCAAGGCGGGTTCCTCCTCCAAGTACTTCATAGAAGATTTTGAACACAAAGGTAGTGTCCGGCTCTGCAAAATAAGTTTCCACATATTGCCATAGAGAGAATAATATTTACACAAATCTAATCTGCTAACGTATTCCGTAGCGTGACATCACACCATGGCCAAGTCTTTATTCGAATCGTTTTACTATCCCACCTCAGCGCGTTTAGCGAGGCGGTTTCCTTGGCACGTCTTGTTAAAGTAGAGATCGTGTCCCCTTATTCCGGGATTCTCATCAATACGGGTGTGGGTAACCCAACCGCGCCATTGACTACGGCGCTTGGGAGATAAGCGAGTTTTACCAGGCTGGTGGGGGCGCATAGTCGCGTCCGCCCATATAAGGGGATAAGGATCCACCTTTTCATCCACGCCTTCTTCCTCCTTTGCCTATCCATTTCTGCGCACTCGAGCTCCAGCGCCCAAGTCCGCACACCCCACCTCAACCTTCTCCAGCCATGTCCGGAGCGGGAGGCAAGTGGATGGTCTCCTCCGTCACGGAGGGACACATCAAAAGACTGAGGAAGGCCGGATACTTGTCTAACGACATTGCGCACCGGCTTCCCGAAGAGGGGAAGCTCATCCCCACCCCTAGGCCCCATGAGAGGGTGGTGTTCCTCCCCCATTTCCTCCGCGGACTGGGCTTCCCTCTCCACCCATTTGTCCGGGGGCTCATCTTCTACTATGGCCTGGATTTCCACGATCTAGCCCCGAACTTTGTCCTCAACATCTCGGCATTTATCGTCGTGTGCAAGGCTTTCTTCCGCATCCGCCCCCATTTCGGCCTATGGCTCAAGACTTTCAATGTCAAGCCGAAGGTGGTGCGCGGCACCCAAGCGGAGTGCGGAGGCGCCATGGTGGGCAAGATGCCCAACGTCCTATGGTTCGAGGGCTCCTTCGTGGAGTCCCTAAAGGGGTGGCAGTCGGGGTGGTTTTACATCACCGAGCCGCGCGACCCTGAATGGGTCGCAGCCCCCGAGTTCCGATCCGGACCCCCTACGCGGCTCGCCTCCTGGAAAGAGACGGGCCTGTCGTGGGGTAAAAAAGGAGAGCTGACCGAACTCCAAACATGCGTCCAAACCCTGGTGGACAGGAAGCTCAAACTTGTCAACGTAGTCCAGGTTATGCTCATTCGTCGGATCCTCCCGTGTCAACAACGGGCTTTCAACCTGTGGGAATTCGACCCGGTGCAGCACCGAACTCTGAGCAGGCTCTTCGACACGACGTACGAAGATGCCTCGAAGGTGCTTTTCAAGGGCGCCGAGGCCCCCACATCCGCTACCGAGGATCGCGGATTCAGCACGCGGCGTTGCGCTCGTGCGGTAAGCTCTTTTTACCTTTTACAGGGTATTAGCTTTTCATAGTTTGACTCCATGCGGGATCTTAAGCTCCCTTACCTTTGACAGGATTGGCAGGAGACGTCTGGAAAGATCAACTATCCGGCTCCTTTGCCCGAAGGCCCAGCGGACGCTCGCTTGGCGAAGCTGCTGGTTCCGGCACCCTATGTGGTGCCGGAGAAGAAGACCAAGAAGAAGGCCACGGGGACTCGGAAGAGTGCCCGGTGCCTGGGGGTGTCGGATTCATCATCCGACGACTCCAAGACGCACTCCTCCCGTGAAGACGAGGAGGAGGAAGAAGAGACCTCTCCCCCTCCAGCGGGGGGAGAGAAGAAAAGGAAGGCCGCCCCAACTGGGGAGGCCGAAGGGTCCAATAAGGGGAAAACCCTTCCTTCGGATGGCTCCACCAACGCCGACGACGGCGAAGAGGAGTGGCCGCACAGGGCCAAGCCCCTGGCGAGATCGTAAGTGTCCGGATACTAGAGTGATTCATAGTATTCCTCCATTGCACAGCTTTTCCTTATGTCGAACATGTTTATGCAGTCCACCCAAAGACCGGCTCGACGTGTCGTCGAGCGGTTCCCTGGATTCGTCGGATGTGAATTCGCTTCTGACGGCTACCTCCCCCCACGCTACGAACGACGCCGAGGTGCTGTCCCAATAGGTTCCAAGCCAGGAGGAGGTGGTCCTGGAGGCGACGCAAGGCGACCTCCCAGACTCTAGGCGCAAAGGGGATAAAACCCCCAAGGGCTCCGAGTCCGGCCTTGAGTCGGACACCACGTCGGAACCTTCAATGGTTCCGGACTCCAGTAGGCGGCCTCCTTCCAAGAGGAGCGAGCCTACCGAGCCGGTGACCTCCGTCCAACCGGAGGCACCGGACAATTTGCTGGAGACGCTTAACGGCGCCTCCATCGACGAGGAGCACCGCACTATTATGAGTGCGGTGATCCAGAAGGTTCAGTCCGCCAAGAGCGGACTGACTGAAGCTTGTGCCAGCCTTCTAACAGGCTTTGAGGTAAGTAAAGAATATGTAAAAATATTACCGCATAGACAGTAGCCCCTGATGCTCTGTTCGGCGTTCGGAAAGAAAAGCCGAATAGAGGATCTAATAACATTCGCAGGAGTCTAACATAATCAAGTCAATATGCGTATGTAGGCTTCGCTGCTGGCCTCCGCCGCATTGACTGTGGAGGTGGATACACTGAAGTAAAACCTTGCGCGGTCCGAGAACGAGCTCGGCCATGCCAAGAGGCAACTCGAGGAGAAGGAAGGTAAGTAATACCTTGCACAAGTATATAGAGAAGATGTGGTTGCAAAAAATGACAGGATCAACATGCTATTATAGGGGCCATGACCGAGGTGGCAACCCTTAAGCAAGCGCTGTCCGAGGCCGAAAACAGAGCGGCCGCGGAGCGCACAGAGAGAGGGAAGTAGGAGGCGCGGGTGGAGGAGGTGCAGAAAGAGCTCCAGGCTCTCGTGAAAAAACACGAGAGTTTGGAGCTTAACTCAAAGACGCAAGCGTCCGAGCTTGCGGCAGCCCTTAAAAGCGTGAAGTCTGCCAAGGCCGAAGCCCAGAAAGCCCTCAAAGAAATTGAAGCGATGAAGAAGATAGCGGCAGGTAAGGCACTCATTATGCAAAGCAAGCACGTGAAAGTGAATTACTTGTTACTTACCCGAGTCCGGAGCTCTCCAGGAGCATTCGCAGATTTGCCCCACAGTGCGTCGGATGCCGCCGCCTACTACCGAGCCGAAGAGGGGAGCTCGATGGAGAAGGTGTTCTGGTCTCAGTATGCTGAGGCCGGACACCTGGTGCCTTTGAGAGACCAGCTGAAGCAAATGGTCGAGCTCCACAAGGTTGCCGAACAGGCCATAAAGGGCCTCATGGTTCGGCTGTGGCCTCGAGAGGCTCTGCCTGGGAGCTACTTCGGGCTGGTGAGGCGGCTGGTGGATGCCTGTCCACGGCTTGAAGTAATCAAGCGCTCCGTCTGCATCGAAGGTGCCCGTAGGGCGCTTGCCCGTGCTAAAGTGCACTGGGGCAAGATGGATGCGGAGAAGCTGGTGAAGGACGGGCCGCCGTCAGGCAAGGAGCATCGCGTCCCGGAAGCGTATTATAAGGGCGTCCTGAAGGGTGCCCGTTTATAGCGGATGAATGCTCCAAAGATGTAATTTTTGAGTAAACTCGCATTTGTGATCCTGTACGCTGAAAACTTGTTCATATGCGCTAAGCAACGCTTTTGAATTTAAAATATTACCTTCTGTGCGGCCGTTTATCAAATTTGAGATATGGCGAGTCATCGGCTTCTGCCCCCATGCCACGAGTGCTGGGGTGTTCGGGATAAACATGAGCACTCTTTTTCCCATTCTTGGGTCCTTCAAGGGAGGCGCTCAACACAACAAACAAGGCAATCGAACTATAATGCTTGAACACTCTCACTTACCATAGAATTCTATAATTTTAAATTTCGACGCAGCCCCTAGTGTTCGGAAGACCGAGTTCGGGGCGCTATCCACGCCTAGGCCGGACAAAGCCGACTCCTCGCTCTAAGCGGCATAAGTCTTTAGGGACTCGAAAACCTCTCGAACAGAGACTAGCTCTCGCCTCATCATGACGGTCAGTTTTAGCTTTCTCTACGGAGGTGCTTAGCCCAGCTCAACTGGGGCACAATTGCAGTAGTTCTCCTAGTGCTACCTTAGCCGATATAATGGAACGTAAGGTACCAAAACATAGGAGCCTGGCAAACCCAACTATTGACCCAAGACATGATTCGGAGCCGATGCATATAATGCTATAAGTTCGGGGTGCCGCACTTGTGAAAGTGTTCGGACTTCTCACACCATGTTGTGGGGTACTTAAGCCCCTGGCGTATTGGCCGTACCAAAGTGTACGGGTGCAACATGTCATTAATGAACATATATTCGTAAAAAAGAGGTAATGCAATAATAGACGGAAGCTATGCATTGTTTATTTAAAAAAGCTGCGATCAAAGCAGAACGATACAAATAGTGCGATAATGTAGCGACCAGACCTCAAACAGTCTGATCTCTGTGCTCCGGTGTCATCCCTGGATCAGTAATGCTGACACCACACAGTACTCGGAGGATTTATAGCAGAGTAGCAATCACACACTTATTACATCGAGTGTCTCAAAAGAGAACTTATTACAATAAATATGGCTTAAGGCCATCTAATTACGATAACAGCGGAAGGCTTAGAAGATAAGTGAGTCCATCAACTCCAACGGCATCACTGAGTATAGAACCACGACCTAAAACTCCTTAATCATCGTCTGAAAAGTCTGCAACATTAACGTTGCAGCCCGAAAATGGGTCATCACATGGAATATGCTGGCAAGGTAACACATAGAGAGTAATGGAATGCAACGGCTATACTATATGCAAATTTGGCTGGTGGAAAGCTCTATGGTTATAGTTTTGCATAAAGCCAATTTTTCCCTACTTCAAAAGGAATAAATTTAATTACTATCATGGTGGTTGTTAAACATTGAGAATGGTTGACAGCATTCTCAATCCCAATTAAGCATCATCATTAAACATAACCCAAACAAAATTAATTTTAGAGTAACATGTTGAGATTCACATGATAATCCAGGTACTAGATACTCAAGATGTCCATAACCGGGGACACGGCTAATCATGATTAGTTTGTTACACTCTGCAGAGGTTTGCGCACTTTTCCCCACAAGACTCGACCGCCTCCGTTGGATTTCTCGCACTACATGGTGTTTGAGAAACGGATGACCGAGACACAGTCTTTCAGAAGCGCTAGCACCTTACGATGGATAGACCGGTACACCTACTTTCCCCTACATCTGCTAGTCTACCCTGTAAGAGTTCGCACGACTTAATCAACTATGCCAGAGCCCATAATGGCTTGTGGCTGCACACGGAAGTTTCTAGTTTGAAAAATCTCATGATCCCTTTGAGCCTGGGTGGCGGTCCAAAAGAAAACAGGCAGATCCTGGAATACCCAGGTGCCTCAATCCACCCAGATGTGTGTTTAAGTTGCCACCTTAGATAAACCATTAATTATCAATCTCACATCTGTCATGGGTTTCACTCACCCAATCCACGTCTACTAGCATAGCATGGCATAATAAGCAAACGTAGAAGTAACTCCCAAAGGTTTGATAATAAACAGGTAATAGGTACTACCTCATCTACTTCCCATCCCATAGTTTAATTAGATCCTAATCATGCAATGTGTGAAGATTGATCTAATGCAAAAAAACTGGGTTGTAGAAAAGGTATGATCAAAGTGTTACTTGCCTTGCTGATGATCCGTGAAACCTAACGATTCGAAGTAACAGGCGGCGCACTCCGGGTACTCTATCGCAGGCAAACAAACAAGCATACAATAAGTACTCATCTAATGCACAGGTAAAACTCAAATAAGAGATCTAACCATAAGGTTCAACTTAAGAACTCCGGTTCGCAAAAGAAATCAAATCGAACGAAGCAAAGAAAGTCAAACGGCGAAAGAAAACAACTTCGTTCTAGTAATCTGAACCTAAGTCAAATTTTATAGTAGCAAAAACTTGTTTAAGTTGATTATTCGGATAGAGGGTTTCGAGACGAAACTCCAGGCGCTTGAATCGCCTGATTCCGATAAACGAGTGAAAAGTTAAACCAAAACGAAAATCGGATCAGAAATCGCGATCAGAAAATAACCGCGGAAAAATCCGACGAAAAAGAAAAATGACAAACGGATTTTTTTTAAACGGCACGGATTCGAGGTGCGGCGAACCTCGGGCGACGCACGCCTCCGGCTGATCGGCGGCGGGGCGGCGGCGGCGGCTGGCGGCGGCGGCGGTTGGCGGCTAGGGTTAGGGTTCGGGCGGCGGCTGCTGGGCCTTCGGGCTGGCTTGCCCCGGCTTATAAAGGCCCCGGCCAGGCGGAGTCCTGGCCGAGTACGGCCCATAGTCGGTTCCGTTTTTTTTTAAATATTTACGCTCGGAAGAAAAAAATAAAAAGAAATACTAAATGGACTCCAAAAATCCCGAAATAAATTTTTCCGGGCTTCTAAAATCAAGCCCAACAAAGTGAACATTTATTTGGGCCCTAAATGCAATTTTGAAAAACGCGCATTTTTCCTAATTCAAATAAAAACAATAACAAAAAAACTCTGAAATAAAACTATTTGATTTTTTTATTAAATCCTCAATATTTCTATATTTTGGAAAAGTCATTTTATTCCCTCTCTCATATTTTGTAATAGAAATAATTGATGATAAAATAAATAAAATCAAATGATCCTATTCTCAAAATTTGAGAAAAACTCAAATATGAAAATAATGAAATCCCCAACTCTCTCCGTGGGTCCTTGAGTTGCTTAGAATTTTCTAGGATCAAAACCCAAAGCAAATAAAATATGATATGCATGATGATCTAATGTATAACATTCCAAATTGAAAATTTGGGATGTTACAGATAAGCAAAAGATGGGACTATCAAATATGTCCTTTCCAGGGGCAAGCTGCGGAATGTTATGCGAAACAGGTATACTGCTCGTTATAGAGACCACCTTAGAGTTCCGTAGTGCGGCGTAGCTTTCTGCTTCCCTGGTTGTATCGTTTGTGCGGCAATTGTATTGCCGTACAAGCCTTCCGAAGAATGGAGTCCTGAAAAGAAGAGAAAATTAAGAAATCGACAGCCCCTAGTGCGGTTTAAGCCGCGTTTCGGGCGAGCCGTGATGGTGCCCCTCCCCCTGTGCCCATGGTATTTCCAGAGCGTAGTTATGTACGCGCAGCACTGGTTTTGCAAGTTCGCGAGGGCTGGGGTTGGGGCCGCATTGTTATGCTTGCTCTGAACGTGCCGGGCGGTCTTGGTGTAGGTTACTCTAGCCGCGCTTGACGGTGTCCAGACATTTAATGGCCGGACTAGAGAATTGCCTTGAGAGGCTGCTTTGTACTTCCACTGCGATAGCCACCGTATGCTCCTCCGTTCGGAGAGAGCATTCGGTGTTTCCATTGACCGTGATGACGCCTCGAGGGCCTGGCATCTTGAGCTTGAGGTATGTGTAGTGTGGCACCGCATTGAACTTGGCAAATGCGGTTCGCCCGAGCAGTGCGTGATAGCCACTGCGGAACGGGACTATGTCGAAGATTAACTCCTCGCTTCGGAAATTATCCGGAGATCCGAAGACCACTTCAAGTGTAACTGAGCCTGTACAGTTGGCTTCTACACCTGGTATGATGCCTTTAAAGGTCGTTCTGGTGGGTTTAATCCTTGAGGGATCGATGCCCATTTTCCGCACTGTATCCTGATAAAGCAGGTTCAGGTTGCTGCCGCCGTCCATAAGGACTCTAGTGAGGTGAAATCCGTCAATAATTGGGTCTAGAACATGCGGCGAATCCACCATGACGGATGCTAGTGGGGTGGTCCCTTCGATCAAAAGTGATCGGGCAGGAAGACCATGTGTTGAACTATGGGGCGACTGGCTCCATCGCGTATACGTCCCTTAGCACACGCTTCCGCTCCCTCTTGGGGACGTGGGTTGCGTATATCATGTTCACCGTCCACACTTGTGGGGGAAAACCTTTCTGTCCATTGTTGTTCGGTGGCCGGGGCTCCTCCTCGTCATCGCTATGCAGCCCCTTGTCTCTGCTTTCGGCATTTAACTTGCCTGCCTGCTTGAACACCCAACAATCCCTGTTGGTGTGATTGGCTGGTTTTTCGGGGGTGCCATGTATCTGGCATGAGCAGTCGAGTATTCGGTCCAAACTGGACGGGCCCGGAGTATTTCTTTTGAATGGCTTTTTCCGCTGACCAGGTTTAGAGCCTTTGAATCTGGCATTAACTACCGTATCCTCAGCATTGTCGCCGTTAATGCGGAGCTTTTGCTTGTTGTGACGCGACCTGCCACTGCTGTCCTTGGTATCCGAATTACCAGGGCTCTTGGTCATGTTATTGCTGCGAGCTAGCCAGCTGTCTTCTCCCGCGCAAAAGCGAGTCATAAGTGTCGTGAGGGCTGCCATAGATTTTGGCTTTTCCTGTCCTAGGTGCCATGCAAGCCACTCGTCGCGGATGTTATGCGTGAAGGCTGCTAGGGCCTCTGCGTCCGGACAGTTGACGATTTGATTTTTCTTGGTTAGGAACCGTGTCCAGAGTTGTCTGGCTGATTCCTCTGGCTGTTGAATTATGTGGCTTAGGTCATCGGCGTCTGGTGGTCGCACATAAGTGCCCTGGAAATTGTCGAGGAATGCGGCTTCCAGGTCCTCCCAACAACCAATTGATTCTGCTGGCAAGCTGTTAAGCCAATGTCGGGCTGGTCCTTTAAGATTGAGTGGGAGGTATTTGATGGCGCGTAGGTCATCACCGCGGGACATGTGGATATGAAGGAGATAGTCCTCGATCCATACCGCAGGATCTGTTGTGCCATCGTATGATTTGATGTTCACAGGTTTGAAACCCTCGGGGATTTGATGATCCATTACTTCATCTGTGAAGCATAGTGGGTGTGCGGCGCCTCTGTATTGGGCTACATCACGACGCAGCTCAAACGAGCTTTGTCTACTGTGTTCGGCCCGGCCGGATTTACTGTATTCGGCGTGACAAGTACCGTCTCATGTCGTGGGGCACCCACGTGATCCGTAGATCGATCTTGTTTGCCTTGCCTTTTCCTCCAATATATCTCGCAGGTCTGGCGCATTTTCCCATGCCTTGGTAGTTTTTGAGCGGCGCCGGGGTGCGGCTTGAGTGGAGGGCCGAGAGGCCTCTCTGTCGCGGCCACGGGGTGGCCGGTCGGCCGCATCATGCATTGGTGATGTAGGTTTAGGTGCTTCCTCCTCTAATTGGGGTAGCAACCTGCGCTTTGGGTAGCTCTTGGAGGGGCGTTCGAGTTCATACTCTTCGGCCGCAAGGACTTCAGTCCATCTGTCGGCTAGCAAATCTTGATCAGCTCTAAGTTGTTGCTATTTTTTATTGAGGCTGCTCGCCATGGCCATAAGCCTACGTTTGAAACGCTCTTGTTTGATGGGATCCTCCGGCACGACAAATTCGTCGTCGTCGAGGCTTGCCTCGTCTTCGGAGGGAGGCATATAATTATCGTCCTCGACCTCTCTGTCTGCCGCTCTCTCATGAGGGCTGGCTTCTCTATCCTCCTGTGCTGAATCTTGCTGGAGGTGGTTGTCTTCGGCACTGTCCGGGGTGTTATTATCCCCCATGCCGGAATCACCATTTTTGTTTTGGCGGGATTTAGAGCAGCGCCGCTGACGCCGGCGCTTAGGCTGCTTCTTGGAGGGGTCATCCCCCGCTGTTCCATCTCCATTGCCTTCTTTTGGGGTGTCCACCATGTATATATCATACGAAGAGGTGGCTTTCTAGTGCCCTATAGGCGCTGGTTCTTGATCGTCTCCTGCATCGGCGTCCATACCGTCGATTTCTTCGGAGTCGAAGTCGAGCATGTCGGTTAAATCATCGACAGTGGCTACGAAGTGGGTGGTGGGTGGGCTTTGAATTTCTTCATCGTCCGCATCCCAACCTTGCCGACCATAGTCCGGCCAGGGCTCTCCTGACAAAGAGAGAGACTTTAGTGAATTCAGAATATCGCCGAAGGGCGAGTGCTGAAAGATGTCCGCGGCGGTGAACTCCATGATCGGCGCCCAATCGGGTTCGATCGGTCGGGGTGCGGAGGGCTCGGAGTCTGGAGAGGAGTCCAGCTCCTTGGAGTCACGGGCTTCACAGAGAATAGGGTTGGTGCTCGGCTCGATCGCCATAGAGATTGCAGCCCCCGAGGCGATGTCTAACCACCCATCCTCGGTTGGTGTGATCGGCTCCGAGCTAGGGGTCGGAGCGGACACAGGTGCGGCCTCTAGGGCACTGTTCGGCGGTAGAGCTAAATCATGCCCATCGTGACAGTGCGGCGCGCTCGGCTGTGGCTCGAATCCGTCGAAGATCAAGTCTCTGTGGATGTCGGCCGTGTAGTTCAAACTTCCAAATCTGACCTGATGGCCAGGGGCGTAGCTTTCGATCTGCTCCAGATGACCAAGCGAATTGGCCCGCAATGCAAAGCCGCCGAATACGAAGATCTGTCCGGGGAGAAAAGTCTCACCCTGGATCGCATCACTGTTGATGATCGGAGAAGCCATCGGGCCTAAAAGTGATGACACAGAGGAACTCTCAATGAAAGCACCAATGTCGGTGTCAAAACTGGCGGATCTCGGGTAGGGGGTCCCGAACTGTGCGTCTAGGCCGGATGGTAACAGGAGGCAGGGGACACGATGTTTTACCCAGGTTCCGGCCCTCTTGATGGAGGTAAAACCCTACGTCCTGCTTGATTAATATTGATGATATGGGTAGTACAAGAGTAGATCTACCACGAGATCAGAGAGGCTAAACCCTAGAAGCTAGCCTATGGTATGATTTTTGTTCGTCCTACGGACTAAAACTCTCCGGTTTATATAGACACCGGAGAGGGTTAGGGTTACACAGAGTCGGTTACAATGGTAGGAGATCTACATATCTGTATCGCCAAGCTTGCCTTCCACGCCAAGGAAAGTCCCTTCCGGACACGGGACGAAGTCTTCAATCTTGTATCTTCATAGTCCAGGAGTCCGGCCAAAGGTATAGTCCGGCCATCCGGACACCCCCTAATCCAGGACTCCCTCAATGGGCAACAGATGGTGGTGGCTGAGGATGATGTAGCGATGGTGGTGGCTGACGATGGGCAA
This sequence comes from Triticum urartu, assembly GCF_003073215.2. Lineage (NCBI taxonomy): Eukaryota > Viridiplantae > Streptophyta > Magnoliopsida > Poales > Poaceae > Triticum > Triticum urartu. The sequence goes on from NC_053022.1 coordinate 117,366,307, forward strand.
GAGATGGTGGTGGCTGAGGATGACCTAGCGATGGCGCTGTCTAAATATGGCCTCGCGATGGTGGTGGTGCCTGAGAATGACCTCGCGATGGTGGTGGCACCGGCGATCCCACAGCCGGGCAACATGACCAAGCCAATTGTGGTAGAAGACTACATCCCACTGCCTCCACCGCCTCGCTGCTCTTGGCGCATCAGGATGAGGAAGGAGAAGGAGAAGAAGAATGAGGGGTGAACTATGTCAGGTATGTCAGATCTCCAGAATGATCTATATATACTAAGCTTTGTTTCCTCCAAAATGACATAAGTTAGCTCTAATATGCTAAGTTATCTCTAATATGCTTAGTTTCCTAGGTTTGCTCAATAATGACATACACTTGGCTTACTTGTGTAAAAAAATGGCATAATTATGCTTAGTTAACTCAAAAATGGCATAATTAGTTAAGTTAGCTCCAAAATGACCCATTTAACCTAGGTTAGCTCCAATATGATCCATTTACCAAGGTTAGCTCCAAAAAGACCAAGTTTACCTAGGTTAGCTCCAATATGATCCATTTTAGCTAGGTTAGCTCCAAAATGACCAAGTTTACCTAGGTTAGCTCCAATATGATCCATTTTAGCTAGGTTAGCTCCAAAATGACCTAGGTTAGCTCCAAAATGACCAAGTTTACCTAGGTTAGCTCCAAAATGACCTAGTTTACCTAGGTTAGCTCCAAAATGACCAAGATGGCATAATATGCTTAGTTCACTCAAAGATGGCATAATTAGCTAGGTTAGCTCCATTTTACCTAAGTATGCTTACTTCTTATTCCAGTCTTCTTCTTCATTTTCTTCTTCTTCTAACTTTCTTGTTTCCCATTTTGTAGATCTCATTTAATTCACGGAAGCTTGCATGGATGGAGTGCTTCTTTTCCCTTTCTGCTTTTATTTTGTATCAATGAACTTGCATGGATGGAACTTGTTATATGGATGGATGGATAACGGTGTTGGATGAACAATGTGAAACTTTTGTAGTATGTATGGATGGAACTATGTGTTGGTTATGTATGTATATATGATGAAACTTGTGTGTTGGATATGTCTTTTGTGAAATTTGTGTGTTGAAATTTGTGCGCTGAAACTTGTGTGTTCAAATTGAATGAATTTAAGAAAAAACACAAAAAACAGGGGCTATATAGGATTTTTGTCGTCCGCCAGCGGAAGGCAAAGATGCCACGTGGCAGCTCCCTGTACAACCTGGGGGCTGTCCTATTTGGTTACTTTGTCGTCCGCTGGCTGACGGCAAAGGTGCAATGGTCTTTGCCGTCCGCCAGCTGACGGCAAAGCTCACCGTTAGCCCCCTAACGGCCAGACGTTGTCACGTGTGCTGTCCAGGACCTTTGCCGTCAGCCGGCTGACGGCAAAGACCATTTCATCTTTGTCGTCCGCCAGCTGACGGCAAAGAAGCCTTTGTCGTAGCCTATTCAGCCAGACTTGTTGCCGTCAGGTGGCTGATGGCAAAGAACTTTGTCGTCCGCCATCTATGCCTTTGCCGTCTGCCATGGCGGACGGCAAAGAAGCTGATTCCAGTAGTGACAAGTACCAATCTATAGTTCTGGTAACAAGATTGAACACAAGAGATGAACTGGGGTTTGAGAGGAGATGGTGTTGTTGAAGATGTTGATGGCGATTGCCCTCCCCAAGATGGGAGAGTTGTTGGTGATGATGATGACGATGATTTCCCCCTCCGGGAGGGAAGTTTCCCCCAGCGGAATCACTCCACCAGAGGGAAAAAGTGCTCCTGCCAAGCTCCGCCTCGAGGCGGCGGCGCTTCATCCCGAAATTCCTCCCCCTATTTTTTCTAGGTCAAAATGACTTATATACCAAAAGATGGGCACCAGAGGTGGGCCGAGGAGGGCACAACCCACCAGGGCGCGCCTAGGCTCCCTAGCGCGCCCAGGTGGGTTGTGCCCACCTGGTGGGCCCCTCTGTTAGTTATTTGCTCCAATAATTCTTAAATAATCCATAAAAAATCTCCGTGAAGTTTTAGCTTGTTTGGAGTTATGCAGAATAGGTGGCCTAACATAGCTTTTCCAGGTCCAGATTTCCAGCTGCCAGAATTCTCCCTCTTGGTGTGTACCTTGCAAATTATGAGAGAAAAGGCATTAGAATTACTCTAAAAAGCATTATTATGGATAAAAACATTATAACTAACAGTAAGAAAACATGATGCAAAATGGACGTATCAAGGAGCTGGTGGGTTCATCCTGTCTTGTTGACACGGTGGTGCCGGAGACAAGCTCCAGGAGGGATCTCTCCGCGTTCAAGCTCACCATGTGGACGGCTAACCTGAACTGCATCCCATCGATGCGCTCGCTGGCGGTGCCGAAGCCGGGTCTGATGGCGCCAATGGTCGAGCCAACATTGCTGCAGTACAGAGTTCTGATCCATCTGGATGAGGTTACAGATTTCAGCGAGTTCGTGGAGCTGCTTGAATAGTGGAGGTGTCATCGGAGAGGGACAGCGTGGCTTGTCGAGCACCAGCAATGGCAGCGACGGTCGTGGCCCGGGCGGCTCTTCCCTTCGTTCCTGTTGGCAGTTCAGCATTTGTGATCATCGTGGCGGAGCGGGCGCTGGCCCCTCGAGGAGGCAGGGTGCTGTTGTGTTGCCGTCGGTGGGCGCGGCCTGGGGATTGCCGCCCATGGAAGATCGATCATGGGTCACATTAGCTGGGCAGGTTCAGCCTGACAAAGATAGGCTTTCAGTTCGGCAGTCAGCTTTTGAACGCTTTACCAGGACAGCTGTGCAACTAGAAGATCCCAAAGCGGCAAATTCAAGCCAGAGGGCGCCAAGTGGGGAGCGGGCAATGATTGCCACCAATGGGCAGCCCCGACAGGATGAGGGGAGGACCAGTCAGGGAGTTTTGGAGATAGTAGTTGTGCCACTTGTGCCCGCTGCCCGTGGTGGGCCTTGCCCGGAGAGGGGCAGGCTAATCAGGCAGCGCGGCCCCACCCTGCCCCTATCTCCATCTCGCAGAGGGCGACAGCTCCTCCTTATGCTGACCCACCGGCACACATGAAGGGCCCCACCACGCATGCGCCTGGATCTGATAGGGCAGAGCAGCCCATGGAGGCGCTGAGGGCGGTTCCCATCCTACAGGAGGGGCCCTCCTCCCCGATGCTGCATCCTGCAATGATAGCACACTCGCAGCAAGAGAAGACAGATGACAACCCGACACGGGTGGGGCTAGAAGCTGGGCAGGGGCCATCCCGCGGCGATAATGATCCACACATGATTGCCCATGCGTCTCGGATGTCATGCCACGAGGTTCTGGGCCAATCCAGGGAGACTGGTGAGGAGACCGATGCCCAGGAGAGAGAAACCGGGCCAATCATTAGTGATGGCCACCATGCAACTCATGTTCACATCGAAGCGTCCACGCTCGGAGTACAGCCATGCACATCCATCGTTTTGGCAGGAAATCACTCGACCGACCCCGAGACCACTAGGGATTTGGCGATATTGTCTCACGGGGAGAAGGATATCACGGAGGAGGGCATTGTGGAGATCTCGCAGCTGGAAGCCTCTGACCCCACTGCTTTGGCTGGAATGACTCCCCCGGAAGCCATCGCTTACACCAAACTGAGAAACTTTTGCGTGAATATCGTCAAGAAACTGGCACCTCCCCTCCTAAAAGAGGTGCAGGCTTCGTCGCTGAGGCCTGAGGCTGAACCGTTCACCCCAAGGCGTACCACCAGAGCAGCCAAGCGAGCAGGTGGAGCCGGAGCTGCCACGGCCTCCCCTGCAGAGAATGTCGCTACGTGCGCTTGGTTCGGCGCCCAATGACCTCGAGGTCGACGAGCAAATGGTGGAGGATCTCAAGCGACTGTTCGGTTCCCCGCTTCGAGAGCAGCACATCTGTGTGATCGCGTCACTTTTCGGGAAGACGATGCCTATTGGAGGGGACCTTGGTGCAGGATGCTCGAGTGCCATGGGAGTGCACTAAGCCTGGTCGTGGTGAGAGTGCGGTGATGATCGATTGAGGGAGTCCTGGATTAGGGGGTCTCCGGACAGCCGGACTATCTCTATTGGCCGGACTGTTAGACTATGAAGATACAAGATTGAAGACTTCGTCTCGTGTCCGGATGGGACTCTACTTGGCGTGGAAGGCAAGCTAGGCAATACGGATATGGATATCTCCTCCTTTGTAACCGACCTTGTGTAACCCTAACCCTCTCCGGTGTCTATATAAACCGAAGGGTTTTAGTCCGTAGAAAAACAACCACAACATACAATCATACCATAGGCTAGCTTCTAGGGTTTAGCCTCCTCGATCTTGTGGTAGATCTACTCTTGTACTACCCATATCATCAATATTAATCAAGCAGGACGTAGGGTTTTACCTCCATCAAGAGGGCCCGAACCTGGGTAAAACATCGTGTCCCCTGCCTCCTGTTACCATCCGGCCTAGACGTACAGTTCGGGACCCCCTACCCGAGATCCGCCAGTTTTGACACCGACATTGGTGCTTTCATTGAGAGTTCCTCTGTGTCGTCGTCGTTAGGCTTGATGGCTCCTACTATCATCGATAGCGATGCGGTCCAAGGTGAGACTTTTCTCCCCGAACAGATCTTCGTACTCGGCGGCTTTGCACTGCGGGCTAATTCGCTTGGCCATCTGGAGCAGATTGAAAGCTACGCCCCTGGCCATCAGGTCAGATTTGGAAGTTTGAACTACACGGCCGACATCCGCGGAGACTTGATCTTCGACGGATTCGAGCCACAGCCGGGCGCGCCGCACTGTCACAATGGGTATGACCTAGCTCTGCCGTCGAACAGTACCCCAGAGGCCGCGCCCGCATCAGCTCCGACCCTTAGCTCGGAGCCAACTGCGTCAATCGAGGACGGGTGGCCAGACACCGCCTCAGGGGCTGCAGTCTCAACAGCGATCAAGCCGAACACCAGCCTAATCCTCCGCGAAGCCCGTGACTCCAAGGTGCCGGACTCTTTTCCGGACTCCGAACCGCCCGTGCCCCTGCCAATCGAATCCGATTGGGCGCCGATCATGGAATTCACCGCCACAGACATCTTTCAGCACTCGCCCCTCGGCGACATTCTGAATTCACTAAGCTCTCTCTCTTTGTCAGGAGAGCCCTGGCCGGATTATGGCCAACAGGATTGGGATGCGGACGACGAAGAAATTCGACGCCCACCCACCACCCACTTCGTAGCCACTGTCGATGATTTAACCAACATGCTCGACTTCGACTCCGAAGACATCGACGGTATGGACGACGATGTAGGAGACGAACATGAACCAGCGCCTATAGGGCACTGGAAAGCCACCTCATCATATGACGTATATATGGTGGACACACCAAAAGAAGACGACGACGAGGAACGGAAGGATGCTACGAAGGCTTGTCCCCTCGAGAAGCAGTCAAGGCGGCAGCGTAAGCGCCGCCCCAAATCCCGCCTCGGTAGAAACAACGATCATACAGACCCAGCGTTAGAGCAGGGCGAGCCATTGCCGGACCACGGCAACACGGAGAATCAAACCGAACAACCCGACTCTGTCAAAGATAATAGTCCAGACGACATCACACCGGACAGACACCTGGAGCAACAGAATGCCTATCAAAGGCTCGGTGCCACCGCAAGGAGTCTAAAAAAGCAGAAGCAAAGGCTCAAGGCTGCGCAAGACACACTACAAATCAGATGGAGTAAAGTACTCAACACAGCAGCGAAGTACGGCGTCAATCGCCCCACCAAGAGCTACCCAAAGCGGAAGTTGCTACCTGAATTCGATGAGGAGGCCTTAGACCCCCCACAACAAAAAATTAAAACAGCCATCTGGCCAAATAGACGACCTCACGGCCAATATAAAGCAGCAAGCAACGCCGCACATAAGCCAATACGCGGTCTACGCGAGGGCTCGCATCAAAAGGACAGCGAAACCAGATCCATCTATGGACCCTGCAAGCGTGCTCCAGCATACGATGCAACACAACAAACATCTGAACAACGCGGTACACCTAGATATAGGGGTGCCGCACACCCCCTATGTTTCACCGATGAGGTGCTGGACCATGAATTTCCAGAGGGATTCAAACCCATAAACATAGAGGCATACGACGGAACAACAGACCCTGGGGTCTAGATTGTGGACTATATCCTCCATATCCATATGGCTCGGGGAGATGATCTCCATGCCATTAAGTATTTACCCCTCAAACTCAAAGGGCCAGCTCGGCACTGGCTTAAGAGCCTCCCCGAAAGCTCCATTGGAAGCTGGGAAGAGCTCGAAGACGCCTTTCACGAAAATTTTCAAGGGACTTATGTCTGACCTCCGGACACGGATGATTTGAGTCATATAACTCAACAGCCCGGAGAGTCAGCCCGAAAGCTTTGGAACAGGTTTCTTACTAAAAAGAACCAAATTGTCGACTGTCCGGACGCCGAAGCCTTGGCAGCTTTTAAGCATAGCGTCCGTGACCAATGGTTTGCCAGACACCTCGGCCAAGAAAAGCCGAGAACAATGGCAGCATTAACAAGCCTCATGACCCGCTTTTGCGCGGGTGAGGATAGCTGGCTAGCCAGATGCAGCACCAGCGACCCCAGTACATCTGAAGTTAGGGATGGAAATGGGAAATCATGGCGCAACAACAATAACAAACGCCGGAATAAAGAAGACAACACGAAGAGCACGGCAGTAAACGCCGGATTCAAAAGCTCTTGGCCAGGTCAGCAAAAGCCGCCCTCTAAAGGCGCCAGAGACAAATTGTCCAGCCTAAACAAAATTCTAGACCAAATATGTCAGATCCATAGCACCCCTGGTAAACTCGCTAATCATACCCACAGAGAATGTTGGGTCTTCAAGCAGTCCGGCAAACTCAACGCCGTACACAAGGGGGAGGATACACCAAGCGAAGACGAGGATGAGCCTCTCAAGCAAGACACTGGGGAACAAAAGAAATTTCCACCAGAAGTCAAAACAATAAACGTGTTACACGTGATCAAGGGGAGAAACAAAACGACACTACCAGAAAAATATGCCCAAGGGCCTATCGCCGCGGAGTCCTGCCACTGGTCGTCTCAACCAACCACTTTCGACCATTGTGATTACTTAGCAAGTATCCAGCGTGCAGGATGGGCTGCCCTGGTATTAGACCCAATAATTGACGGATACCACTTCACACGAGTCCTGATGGACGGTGGCAGCAGTCTAAACCTGATATACCAGGATACAATCCGCGAAATGGGGATAGACCCAACGAAAATTTGCCATAGCAATACTACCTTTAAATGAGTAACGCCAGGCCCAGGGGCTCATTGCACGGGCTCCCTGCTACTAAATGTTATATTTGGCTTCCCCGGTAACTTCCGTAGCGAACATTTAACCTTCCACATCGCTCCGTTCCAAAGTGGCTATCAAGCACTACTTGGACGCGAAGCTTTCACTCGCTTTAATGCAATACCGCATTACGCTTCCCTCACGCTCAAGATGCCCAGTCCACGTGGCATCATTACAGTGAATGGACGTATTGAGCGATCTTTGCGCGCCGAAGAGAGTGCGGCTGCCTTGGCAGCCGCATACTAAAAACGGCCTCACCAACTAAAGCATTTAACAGGTCGTCAAGACCATGGACACGGTTAGACGAGTCCGGCGCAGCTATATGTAATTCATACCGGATCGATGGTCACACCCCTATTACAAATACAAGGGGCTCAACGCACGTAGACAAGTGGCAATTTTTACTCATCTTGAATTATACATGGTCTCTTTAAAAAGTATCTTTTTGCACGACAACTTTTTCACCTAAGTTCCTCTCTTTTACAGATGATCATCGTGCTACACCCGTCCAGGATACGGCACAACGGAGACACGGGCGCAGACGTGCAGCAGGGACCCGCTCCAAGGATTCTTTTTAGATTAAGACCCTGCGTAAACCTTTTTTACTGTCTCTTGTTGATACACATCCATCGAATTCTCAGCACAATTGAGAAGGATGCTGACGTCTTGGCATGTGGCCACGTCAGAATAATGCACGTACCTGGACACAAGGGGCTTCTTACAAAGGGCACTATTTAGGCCTGGTTTATACCATAAAGACCGAATACCTTAGGGAGTATTCGGCGCCGCGAGTTTGGCCTTATATGCATCAGCTCCGAATCATTGTCTTTGGTCAAATGTTGGGTTTTCCCGACTCTTGTGTTTTGGTGCCTTACGTTCCGCTTTACTAGCTAAGGCAGCACCAGGAGAACTACTGCGATTGTGCCCTGGTTCATCCGGACGAGCACCTCAGTAGAGAAAGCCGAACTGACTGTCATGATATAGCGTGAGACTGGTCAACCACTCGATGACCTATAGGGATGTTAGAATTCCCCCGCCTTAATGAAGGGACGTTTCCCGGCTAGGCATGTACGCACCCCGAGATCGGGAGAGTGCGGAGCCACTAGGGGCTATCTAGTAGCCCCACTGTCAAACTCCTATGGCTAAGTGAAAGTGTTAAAGTATTATAGTCCGGTTGCCTCGTTCGCTGCGCTATCACCTCCTTAATAGGACCAAGACGTTGGGTTAAGTGTGAACACGTGTTTTTTGCGAGCACCTCCGCATTATATGCGTGGGGGCTGAAGCCGACGACTGCAATCTTTCAGGTTATACACATGTATACATAAACGACCGCACATGAGTCATCATATTACTTTCGGGCAAAAGTATAAACACAGCCTTATAAAATTTCATAAGAACATTGTGTTTACAATGGGAATACATGTCACTCAAACATAATATTCTTCGAGCACTGGGCCTCTATCAAACGAGCACCCTCGAGAACCTCCTCGAAATAGTGCTCGGCAGCCACTCGGCCTATGGCCGAACCCTGCGCCGCAACAACGGTAGCATCCATCTCCGCCAAGTATGCTTTAACACAGGCAAGGGCCATCCGTGAGCCTTCTATGCACGCCGACCTCTTCATCGCATTAATGCGCGGCACCGCACCAAGGACCTGCTGCACTAAGCTGAAATAGCTGTTCGGCTTTGGCTTTTCCGGCCATAGCTGATCCACAACAGACCTCATGACGAGTCCGGACAACCTATTCAGTTCGGCCCATTTGGCTAGCTGGTCAGTCAATGAAAGCGGACGCTCTGGAACGTTGAATTGCGACCAGAACAGCTTGTCCACTTCACGATCTGTTTGACCTTGGAAGTACTTGGCCGCATCGGCAGCGCTCGCTGCCAAGTCCATATACGCATCTGCCGAACTCCACAGCCGATCCAGAGGGGCATACCGTGGATCTCCGAACTTCCTCCATAGCATGAAGGGCTTCCCAGCCGCAATATCCCTGGCTTCCCACAGCTCCTCCTTCTGCGCTCTCATAGCAGAGCGGGTGTCTTTGCCCGCCGTCGTGGCCTTCTCAAGGTCCGTTGCCTTTGCTCGGTTCTCTTATTCAAGGAGCCAGCAACGGTCGGCAGTGCCTTTTAATTCTACGGCCATCTTGGCCATCTTCTCTTTGCTCTCGCAATGTGCGGCCTTCTCGGCTTTCAACTCTTCGGCCGCCTTCAAAGCAGCCGCATTACTAATCCTCGCTTGTTCTTTGGCTCGGGCAAGTTCTGCCCGCAAGGTTTCCACGGTGGCAGCTCCATCTGCAGTCACAACATATTAAATATACTGGCATCATGCTGCTCTTACTACGTGGCATTCACCAAAAAATAACACTTACCCGTGCCTCGTCAAGCCTATTGTTGACAAGCTCGATGTCAGCGTCCGCCGCATCCAGTTACCGTTTTAATTCGGCAAACTCACTAGTCCGGCTAGCCACCGGAGCTTCCACCGCCTGCACATAAAGGCAGTCTAGTTATTGCCTGGGACTATGATCCTCTGTTCGCTGTCGTTCTCGTCGACAACCAGAGTCTCAGGGGCTACTATCTACACAAGGCACACCTAACATGTGCGGTACTATCACGCACCTTAAAGCTTGTCAGTAGACTCATAAAGGCTTCATGTAATCCGCTTTCGGCGGATGAAATTCTTTCCATCACCATACCCATTAGCGTACGGTGTTCTTCTGAGATGGCCGCTCGCCCCAACAGCTCCCTCAGAATGTTCGACCGCATACTAGACGGTGCCGGACTCTTTTGTTTGCTCTCCTCGAGAGTCGGACGCTGGGGACTTCGGGGGTCTATGGGATTATCTTCTGGCCTCACCGGATCCAGAGAGGCCCTCCGTGATGACACTTCGGGGTCGCCCACTTCTTGAGCGGAGGAGTCCAGGGGAGGCATTTCGCTCTCAATCATCTCCAGAAGAAGATCCCCCGAAGACGAGCTCGGCTGAGAAGGGCTAAGACCCGAACTGCAAGATATATGCGGCGGTTATTTTCTCAGAAAAAGATAGTATACCTTCACTATTAAAGTATTTTTTGGGATCACTTATGACTCATTGGAGGGCTGATCCCCCCGCGGACTTTGTGCGGCAAAAGCACCCCCCGAGGCAGGACCCTCTGTGGGAGACTTCTTCTCCCGTTTGGAGGCCTCGCCTTCCGGATCCTCGGAAGCAGTCCTTTTCCTCCCCCGGTTATCCTCCTTCATGGAGGCGCTCATTCCCTCAGTTGGAACTGGCAGCAATGGGGGTCCGCGTTCGCCCGTATTATCCCCCCTTGTGTCTTCCTCCGAGGGCTCCTGGCAAGGTGCGAGCTCGAGCATCTTTTCCAATACCGTATTTTCCAAACCCTCGGGGAGGGGGGCCAAACACCGAATCATCTTCGCCTTTGTTAGCCAGTCCTGGTCAAAGAGCAAACTCTCGGAAATAACTTCATGATGAATAAAAGACAGTGTGTTCGGCTAGAGAATTTCTTACTTGTTCGGCGGCGCGGTTACTTCTCAGGCCCACGTCCTCGGTAGTATCCGGACACTCTATTTGAGGTCCGAAGAATGACTTGTACATCTCCTCGTACGTCAGGCCGAGGAAACTTTGAATGGCACGCGGTCCTTCTGGGTTGAACGCCCAAAGGCGAAGGGGCCGGCGTTTGCAAGGCTGGACTCGACGAACCAGCATAACTTGTATTACCACGACCAAATTAAAATCTCCCTCGAAGAGATCTCGAATGCGGTTTTGCAGTATAGGCACGTCCTTGGCTGGACCCCAGCTCAGGCCTCTGCTAATCCATGACATCAGTTGTGGTGGGGGGCTCGAGCGGAAAGCGGGGGCAGCCGCCCACTTGGCACTTCTGGGAGCCGTGACGTAAAACCACTCCCGTTGCCATAATTCGGACACCTCTGGAAAAGAACCTTTCGGCCATGGAGCTCCTGCCATCTTGCCTATTGATGCACCTCCGCACGCTGCATGTTGCCCCTCGATCATCTTCGGCTTCACTTCAAAGGTCTTGAGCCACAGGCCGAACTGAGGGGTAATGCGGAGGAAGGCCTCACACACGACAATAAATGTCGAGATGTGGAGAAAGGAGTCTGGAGCAAGATCGTGGAAATCTAGCCCGTAATAAAACATCAAACCCCTGACGAAGGGATCCAGAGTGAGGCCTAGGCCTTGGAGGAAGTGGGAGATGAACACGACGTTCTCGTTGGGTTCGTGTAGGATCGAAAGTATGTCTAGAGGGGGGTGATTAGACTACTTGACCAAATAAAAATCTAGCCTTTCCCAATTTTAGTTCTTGGCAGATTTTAGCTATCTTAGCACAAGTCAAGCAATCTCCACACAATTCAAGCAAGCATGCAAAAGAGTATATGAGTAGCGGAAAGTAAAGCATGCAACTTGCAAGAATGTAAAGGGGAGGGTTTGGAGGATTCAAACGCAATTGGAGACACGGATGTTTTTGTCGTGGTTCCGATGGGTGGTGCTATCGTACATCCACGTTGATGGAGACTTCAACCCGCGGAGGGTAACGGTTGCGCTAGTCCACGGAGGGCTCCACCCACGAAGGGTCCACGAAGAAGCAACCTTGTCTATTCCATCACGGCCGTCGCCCATGAAGGACTTGCCTCACTAGAGGTAGATCTTCACGAAGTAGGCAATCTCCTTGCCCTTACAAACTCCTTGGTTCAACTCCACAATCTTGTCGGAGGCTCCCAAGTGACACCTAGCCAATCTAGGAGACACCACTCTCCAAGAAGTAACAAATGGTGTGTTGATGATGAACTCCTTGCTCTTGTGCTTCAAATGATAGTCTCCCCAACACTCAACTCTCTCTCACACAGGATTTGGATTTGGTGGAAAGAAGATTTGAGTGGAAAGCAACTTGGGGAAGGCTAGAGATCAAGATTCATATGGTTGGAATGGAATATCTTGACCTCAACACAAGTGTAGGTGGTTCTCTCTCAGAAAATGTGTATTGGAAGTGTAGGTATGTTCTGATGGCTCTCTCCCCGAATGAAGAGTGGGTGGAGGGGTATATATAGCCTCCACACAAAATCTAACCGTTACACACAATTTTCCAAACTCGGTGGGACCGAATGGTTAAACTCGGTTGGACCGATTCAGCAAACCTAGTGACCGTTAGGATTTTCAGTGGAACTGAGATGCAACTCGGAAGGACCGATATGGTTAGGGTTAGGGCATAACGTAATCTCGGTGTGACCGATTACACAAACTTGGTAGGACCGATTTTGGTAATAAGCTAACCAGAGAGTTGGTCAGGTAAACTCAGTGGGACCGATTCGCTCATCTCGGTGAGACCGAAATGTTACAAAAGGGAAACAGAGAGTTTACAATGCAATCTCGGTGGGACCGATCGCTCATCTCGGTAAGACCGAAACGTTACAAAGGGAAACAGAGAGATTACAATCCCATCTCAGTGAGACCGAGATCCCTATCGGTGAGACCGATTTGCCTCGGGTTTGTGGCAGTGGCTATGACATTTGAAACTCGGTGGCGCCGGATAGAAAGAATCGGTGGGGCCGAGTTTGACTTTTGGTTTAGGTCATATGTGGGTGTGGGAAGGTAGTTGAGGGTTTTGGAGCATATCACTAAGCATTTTGAGCAAGCAAGACATTAAGCAACACCCCATCCCTCCTTGATAGTATTGGCTTTTCCTATAGACTCAATGTGATCTTGGATCACTAAAATATAAAATGTAGAGTCTTGAGCTTCAATCTTGAGCCAAACTTTTTGTCCTTAGAATTTTGAGGGATCCACTTTCCTCATCCATGCCATGCCATTCATTGAGCTTTTCCTGAAATATTAATCTTGGAATAATGTTAGCTCAATGAGCTGTATGTTGTTAGGAATTACCAAAACCACCCAGGGATAGTTGCACTTTCAATCTCCCCCTTTTTGGTAATTGATGACAACATATAGATCAAAGCTTCGACAAATGATAATAAGAGTGAAAGATATTGTCGCTTTGAGAAGTATGTGAAAAGCAAGAGCTCCCCCTAAATTTGTGCATATCTTAAGATTTGCTTTGGACTGCAAATGCACAATGAGTTAGGATCATGGGTTACTCTTCCATGTCACATACATCTTGGTGGAGCGCTCAAAATGATAAGAATTAAATACATGCACTCATCACAAAGCAAAGTGAATGATCATATAAGGATAAGTAAGATAATATCATCTAACAAGCATAAGTGTAGCTTATGATCAACCACATGATCATCAATGTCTCACAGATAATAGCATAGTATCTCAAGCAATCAAAAGACAAACAAAGTTCAACCAAGAAGACAAGAGAGAACAAAAGCAAACTCTCTCTCTCGAAGCCTATGATCTATACATTTTTCTCCCCCTTTGGCAATAAGTTACGAAAAAGTTCATACAAAATTCATAGCACTAAAACGTCTCTCAGGATTGGTCTTCAGGTGGTGGTGTCCGGAGAACTTCAAGAACGAAGGCTTCAGTCGAAGTAGATGGAGCTGTTGGGGTAGGTGCTGGAGCTGGTGGCACTGAAGCTATAGCTGGTGCGGATGAAGTGGCTCTAGTGTCTATTACTGGCAGTGCAGTTGATCTCTGAGCTCTAGGCACTCTGGCAAATGCATCAGTGGTTGTTCTGCCCTTCCTCTCCTGCATATCATCTTGTAGCTGCTCCACAACTGACTAAATCTCAGTTACTTTGACATCTAAATCATATAATTTTTGTTCCATGATTCTTTCCAAGATCTCCTGGTTTTGAGTCAGGGTGGCCAGTCCCTTCTCAATCCTCAGAGTTGATGCTATCAAGTAACCAAGCTGGTCCTGCTTGCTTTTCAAAAAGTACTCAGATGCCTCCTCTTGAGTTGGCATCTTGGCAGCCTTCTCTTTCTTTGCTTTCTCCTTCTTCTCTTGAGCTTGTACTGATGATGGTTCATTCTCATTCATCACAACTTGACTGTCCTCGAAGTCTGGGTAGATAGGCAAGTATTCCTTATCCAACAGGTATGTGCCTGTGCCCATCTTTGAGTTTATCAACTCCTGGATTTGTGGGGCATATCCACAACTTCTTTTCTGGTCTGCTGCAGTCCTCTCGATAGTCTCAACTATAAGGCTCATGACCTTGAACTTCTGTGGCACATCAAATATATGTAGCAAGTTAATTGCATGGCCTCTGATCATTCTGTGATCACCAGACTTGGGCAAGAGAGTGTGCCTAAGGATCCAATTGATTGTAGGCAGCCCTGACAGCAAGTGTTTTACTGACCCAAACTGGTGAGTCTCAAGATCATCTTCAGGAATCTCCTTGTACATGTTTGCCATAGAGTTGTGATCCATCTTCTTCTTGGCATAGACATCCAAGTCATCTTCTTCTTCCTTAGGAGCATTGATCAGATTTGCCCGTTCCTCAATAGTTGAGTGGTACCTTGTACCTTCAGACATCCATACTATCCTGCCATCTGGATAGAAGTGTGCTGTGGAGTAGAATTGCATTATGAGCTCCTCATTCCACTTTGTGAGCTTCTGCTCAACAAAGTCTACAACTCCACAAGCACTGAAGCTGTCAAACACACCAGGATAGTGTGCCTCATTTTCCTTGATATACTTCCAGTCGACCCACCTCATTTCACATATTATAGGCTTCTTGTCCAGCAGCACTGTCTCATAGAAATCTTGATGTTCCTTTGTGTGGAACCTGTAATCAACATCAGTCCTTCTCCTGGTGGCATATGGATCTGACTCTCTCCATAGCCTCAACCCTGAGTCTCTCCTGATCTTCATGTTCTCAGCCACAGGATGCGCATCATTGTGGTCTGGAATCTTAGCTTTGAGCTTTCTCAGGACTTGTCCTTCATCATCTTCATCAGCAGCAACTTCAGGCACTGGGGCCTTGTTCTTCTCAACAGCTGGTATACTCCTGGTATTCCTCTTAGGTGCACTCTTGGGCTTGGAGGCTGCTTTGGATGCTTCTTTGGGCTTTGATGTTGCAGCCCCTGACTTTATAGCATCACCCATCAGCTTTTGTGCCTTGGGTGCTGGTGCAGCAACCTCTTCTTCCTCTTCCTCTTCAGAATCTCTCATGACTGAGGATCTCTCAAGCACTCTAGCAGTGGTCTTTTTGATCCTCTCCTTCCTCTTCTTCCCTTCTGCAGCAGCCTCTTTGGGTTTAGGTCCCAAAGGGACTTGAGTAGATGCTCTGGCCTTAGACATTGGAATTCTCTTTGCAGGAACCTTTTGCTTCATGCCTGGCTTGGTGGCAGCAGCAGTGCTATATTCCTTCTTAACCACTTTATTCTTGGAAGTGGCCTCATCCTCAACTGCCACATAGTCGTCATCCTCAGACTCTGAAGTTTTCTTCTTCCTTGTTCTAGTGGCAGCTTTGGGCAAGTTGCTGGGAGTGCTCCTGCTACCATCATCTGAACTGCTAGAGGGACTAGTGCCCTCACTCAGGTGAACCTGCTCCTCTGACCTGTTCTGGCTGTCACTCTGATCAGACATATTGCAAACACTGATAGCAGACCCTGTGAATAGATATAGATGAGATAGAGTGGATGAGCATCACAAAATGCAGAGGTATTTGCAAAAGAATGAGTCAAAAACTTAGTTTTAGTTTTCCACAGAAAGCATTTCGGATCAACCGATTTGTAAACTCGGTGATACCAAAGCAGCTGTTGGAACCTAAACTAGTGAACTCGGTCAGACCGAGTCACAGTTCGGTGGCACCGAGACTGCTAGGGTTTCACAAAGTCCTGTACTCGGTCACACCGATTTGCAATTCTCGGTCAGACCTAAAATTACATGTGCAATGGCCTGAGCTGAATCGGTGGTACCGAGTTCCACAACTCGGATGGTCCGAGATGGTTTCGGCGGAAACCTAACCCTAAATTTTCAATTCAACTCTAATCTATGGAGTGTTTTGACTGGATAGAAGCGTTTCAATCATGGTAAGAATCATAATGAACACAATGTGCTAGGAATCGGACGGGGATAGCACTGTGATCGAGTCCATACCCTAGTTCGGCGATGAACTCGCTACGGCAGCAACGGCGGGGAAGAATTCCGTTGACGGCGGCGGAGACCAGCGACAGGAGGCGGCTGGCGACGAGGACGACGATCCGAAGACCCAGGAGGCAGAGCGAGCTATGCGTGGGCGAAGGGGTTTTGGAGAAATTTCCAAAATTTTGCCCGTGAGTATATATAGCCCGACCCTGTCGGTGTGACCGAGTGGAACAACTTGGTGACAGCGAGATTCATAACTGCAAGCAGTTACTGAAACTCGGTGTGACCGAAAGGTTCAAATTGGTTGCACTGAGATTGAAAACCTAGATCGACTTAGTGATCTCGGTATGACCGAAATGGAGGAATCGGTCAGACCGAAAAGCACAAAGAAGTTTTGGAAGTTTAAGTCTATGACGAATCGGGGACTCCGAGTGCTCCTCACACAGAGTGGTTCGACTCTGACTTGGTCAAATTTTGTGATGTAGCATGAATAGAGTTTGAGACGAGAAAAGCATAGACAGCTAGAGAGGGTTCTTAGGCATTCTTGTCCATCCACTTGGCAAAAGAAAATAAAACCAATCAATCAAAACAACAAGTGGATGTCCTCGAATGAGTAAAATATGCAATCAACATGCTCACACAATAAAATGGCAATTGAAATATGTGGCAAAGCATGCACAACCAATTCTAGCATCTATCAAACAATTAGCGATGACTAGGTCATCTATATATGAGTATATTGACTTAGGAGTCAAATGAGAACATTTGATCATAGGTCATACTCATCGTTTAAGCACAAGTGGGGTTACCACTTTTACATAAAGAATTTGTTGTGTTCACACCATTAGAGTTGCTTTAGCTCAATTCTTAGAGTAAAGCTCCCCCTAGATGTGAGATCCCCCCCTAAGAGGGATGAACTAACCTTGGGTTTTGTCGATGATGACTTCATGTAGATGTTGAAGATGTGGATGCTCAATGTTGATGTAGATCATTTGAAGCTATCCATTGGAGTGAGTTGCACTTCAATACCTACACGGGTTAGTCCCACAAGGAACAAACAAGGATATCCATAAACATAAAGTGATGCACACACAAGATGATGTCTATGAAAGCTTTTAGGTTACCTTGTCCCTTGTCTTACCAACAAGAGGGTTTGTGACTCCTTGAACTAGTGCAAGATGTGGAAGTTGATTGCACTTGTTCTTTCCAAGATGATAAGAGTGAAGTATGTTGGCGGAGTCACCCTCAAGAACTCTCTAGTTCTTCTTCTTCGGGATCCACACCATCTTGATGGGAATCCTCGGTGTTGTAGTTGTACTTGATGAAGTGGAACTTGAAGTAGTCTTGGGAACCCACTTGACCAAGGCCTTAGGAGCTTCTTCAAATGCATCAATTTCCTCTTGAAGCTTGTCCTTGCCTTTTTGCTTGTGGTCTTGTGGTGGAAGATCATCTTGAGCTTGTGTCCCTTTGAAAGAAGTAGGATCATACTTCTCTTGTTGAGGAACAAACTTCGTCTTGGGGTATTGATCTTCTTCCCACTCAACTCCATTGGCACTGAACTTTCGTTCAAAACCAACACCTTTATTCTTCCGGTGCCTTCCTTGCTTGCATACAATTTCCTCGAATTGCTTACTTCCGGCAAGGCTCTTGTAAACACCTTTCTCTATAATTCCCTTCAATAAGCTATTTTCTTGCTCAAGTGTAACTTGGCTAAGAGAATCATTAGTGGAATCAAGAGAACTACTAGAAGCAACAATATTGGATTTAGCATGATTATTGTTACTACCAGAGGAAGAATCTTTCTTGTTCTTGTTACTAGACTTGACTTGAGGCATGTAAGTGGATAAGAGTAAATGCTTGGCAATGTAAGAAGAACTTTTCTTGCGAAGATCATCATTGATTGCTTTTAAGAACTCATGCTCTTGCTCAAGGTTGAGCTTTTCAAAGTGTAATTTCTCATGAGTCCTTAAAAGTTCTCGATGATCTCCTAAGATAGTTTCATGAGCTAACTTAAGAGTGTTTAGTTCTTTAGTTAGAGACTCAATCTTCTCCTTATCATTGTCATTCGTTTTATCTTGATTAGCATGATTAATTGACGTTTCATCATAGTATTCATCACTAGAGTTGTCAACAAGTAAATCATCATCACCTAACAAGTCATCTTCATCACTATTGAAATCAACATACTCGGGGTGTGATACCTTTGGGCCTTTAGCCATGAAGCATGTTCCAACTCCTTCATTTGGTGAGTCAAATATGTCGTAGGAGTTGGTTGTCACAAGTGCTAGATCGGCAACACCTTCATCTTGAGTATATTCGGAGTCGGAGTGATAGCTTCTCTCGAAGTTGTTGTCGAAGTCAGAGCCGGATACCCATTCACCAACATGAGTTTGATGTCTTCGTTTTGTGTAGCTCCTTGATGACTTGTCCTTTCTTTCCGAATCCTTGCTTCTCCGTGAGGGTCTTCGTTCATAACGATCATCTCTACTCCTTCTTTCTCTAGAAGGTGATTCTTCTCTTCTACTTCTTCTCTTGGGAGAATCTTCTCTTCTCATGTAGGGGGTCGTACACTCATTGGAATAGTGTCCCGGCCTTCCACAATTGTAGCAATTTCGCTCTCGACTAGAAGATCTTTTGTCATTGTAGGACCTTGACTTGGAGCTTCTCTCTTTACTTCTACTCTTGTAGAACTTGTTGAAGTTCTTCACCATTAAGCTCAATTCTTCATTGAAGGTTTGTTTCTCACTCGATGATGTGGGGGCTTCACATGAGGCTTTGTAAGCACCACTTGATTTGTTGTGAAGTTCCTCTTTATCCTTGAGTGACAACTCATGAGCAACAATTCTTTCGATGACTTCCGTTGGCTTGAGATCTTTGTAATTGGGCATCATTTGGATCAATGCGCACACGGTATCATATTTTCCATCCAAGGCTCTTAGGATATTCTTGATGATGAATCTATCGGTCATCTCTTCACTCCCTAAGCCGGCAATCTCATTTGTTATAAGAGCAAGCCTAGAGTACATTTCAGCAACACCTTCACCATCCTTCATTTTGAACTTGTCAAGTTGACTTTGAAGCACATCCAATTTGGATTCCTTGACGGAGTCGGTACCTTCGTGCATATCTACCAAAGTATCCCAAATTTCCTTTGCATTCTCAAGACGGCTGATTTCGTTGAATTCTTTGGGGCATAATCCATTGAAGAGGATATCACAAGCTTGAGCGTTGTATTGCAACATTTTCAACTCTTCCGTGGTGGCTTCACGGTTCGGTTCTTTCCCGTCAAATAATTCACCTTGCAAGCCAATACACACAATAGCCCAAACGGCGGGGTTATGTCCAAGAATATGCATTTTCATCTTATGCTTCCAACTAGCAAAAATTAGTGCCATCAAAGTAAGGACCTCTACGGTGATAATTTCCCTCGCTAGACGCCATACTCTCCTAGGTTGTGAAACCAAGGCTATGATCACCAAAATCTATGGAAATCAAAGCAAATGGAGACCAAAGCTCTGATACCACTTGTAGGATCGAAAGTATGTCTAGAGGGGGGTGTAACACCCCGGATATGATTTACCCAATATGTATTCCAACTCTTGCCGTTTCCGCCCTTAAGTTATTTTATTTTCTCGGGTTCGGGTCTTTGTCTCCGTGTGGTGTTATCGTTGTCATGCATCTCATATCATGTCATCATGTGCATTGCATTTGCATACGTGTTCATCTCATACATTCGACCATTTTCCCCGTTGTCCGTTTTGCATTCCGGTGCTTCGTTCTTCTCCGGTGGTCATTTCTACCTTTCTTTCATGTGTGGGGATTAAACATTTCCAGATTGGACCGAGACTTGCCAAGCGGCCTTGGTATACCACCGGTAGACCGCCTGTCAAGTTTCATATCATTTGGACTTCGTTTGATACTCCAACGGTTAACCGAGGGACCGAAAAGGCCTCGTGTGTGTTGCAACCCAACACCCCTCCATTTTGGCCAAAGACCCACCAAAACCCTCTCCATCATCTAGAGCGTTCGATCACAATCGCGTGGCCGAAAACCGCACCTCATTTGGACTCTCCTAGCTCCCTCTATGCCTATATATAGACCCCTTCCCCGAAATCCGGATGAAACCCTAAACTCCCCATTCCCTCGCGCCGCCGGACGAATTCTCGCCGGCCGGATGTGTCCGACCCAGCCGCCGCCGCCACGTGGTGCCTTCCGATTCGCCGCCGCCTCCGCGCCCACTTCGCCGCGCCTGCCCACGCGCGGCCCGCCGGGGCCCAGGCGGGGCCCTCCCGGCCCGCGCGCCCAAGCCGCCGCACCATCGCCCGCCGGCCTGCCTCTTCCCCGAGGCCGGCCACCTCGCTGGCCGTTCCTCCGCCGCACCGCCGCGGGCCATTGCCGGCCGCCGCCGGAGCTCCCCAGCCACGCCGGCCGGAGCCCCTCACCACCGCCCGACGCCGCCCCTCCGCTCGGATCCGGCCACCGCGCCTCCCCTCGTCAAGTCCGGCGAGCCCAAGCTCCTCCGGTGAACAGGGTTTTCCCCGGCGAACCTCGATCTGCGTGCGCGCCCAGATCCGGATCGGTGCTACAGTGAAACCCTAGGGGTTGACCTCGTCATTTTCCTAAGTCTGCATATTTTTTGCATTGTTCATCGCATCGTAACTCCGCATCCGTAGCTCCGTTTTTGGCATATAGCATATCAAAATGTTCGCCTCAGAGAGTACATCATTTCATTCCATTGCATCATTTTCATTTGAGTTCATCTTGATGCCCGAAATGCTGTTAGAAGAGTGCTATTGAGATAATTGTCAGATCTGCTACTCCATTTAGATATTTGTCATTTTTTGCCATGATTGATGTGTGCTTGATATGCCCATGAGCTCTACATATGTTTTGTTAGGGGTTTTGCCATCTTTCCAGAGGTGCAACTCATGTATTTTTGTGATGTGTGTGGTGACTAGCACAAGCTTGCAAAGTGAGGCGCTTGGTAATGCTGATTTCAGGGACTTAGCATTTCCACTAAGTCCTTGAGCTGTTTATCTCATATGGCCATATGTTCATGTTGTTTCCTAGTGATCCATGCCTCTTTTGAGGATGATCAGTAAAGATGTTTTGTTAATCTTGTAGTGCTCTATCCATCCATGTCTTTGTTTGCAATTATGGAGCAACCTGGCTTGTGTCAATCGAGCTCTACTTTTGCTACTTCGTGAATCTGGGCAGATTGTCTACTTGTTAGTGATTTTGCCGAGGATGTTATAGTTGATCCTTGCATTCTATGCTATTGTTCTTGCCATGTCTAGCTTGCATTTTGTGTATTCTTTATGGGTGTATGCTTAGCTTGTCATGACTTGCTCCGTAGTGAGTGCATCGAGCTCGTAAACATGCCTACTTGATATCTGTTTCAGCATGCTCCAGTTTTCACTAAGTCTGAGAACTGATTATGTTTTTGCCATGTTCACATGCTTGCAATTGTATTTTATGATCCCTTTTGGCTCAAGGTCACTAAGGGACTTTTGTTAAGCTCTTTGAGTAGCTCAATGCCATGCTTTGCTTTGCCATGTTCAGGTCCTGTAGCATGTAGTTTTGTTGCTCCGAAGTGTGCTACCTGATCTGAAATTCCAGACAAGTGTTAATTTCACTGTCTGAAATCTGTTTACCATATGCATTTTTGCCATGCTTGTTTGAACCTGTTAATGGATGAATTGGCCGTATCTCAATGCTCAACTTTTGTTAAGCATCTTGAATGCATCCCTGCCATGTATTTTGGTGCCATGTTTGGGTGCTGTAGCTTGTTCATCTCATTGCATTTAGATGGCTACTTGCTGTAAATCGCAGAACGTGGTCATATTTGAATTGCTTGCCATTTCCAAACCGTAACTCCGATTCCAGCGTTCTTTATATCTTTTTCAAGCGATTTCATCTCATCTTTCCAGTGTCACACTTGGATTTCCAAGTTGAGGCTAGGGTCA
This sequence comes from Triticum urartu, assembly GCF_003073215.2. Taxonomy (NCBI): domain Eukaryota; kingdom Viridiplantae; phylum Streptophyta; class Magnoliopsida; order Poales; family Poaceae; genus Triticum; species Triticum urartu. The sequence goes on from NC_053022.1 coordinate 117,388,608, forward strand.
TGCATTCCTTGTCACATCTTGCATATGCATCCCGCATCGCATCCCGCATAGCATACCATGTTTGCATCATATTGTTTGATCCTTGCACGTGGTTGATTGTGTCCTTGTTGCTTGTTTGGGTAGAGACGGGAGTCGAGTTCGCTAATGAGGAGCACGTTGAGTTTGCTTTCGAGGATCCAGTCAACTCTGACAACTCTGCAGGCAAGATGATCATACCCTCGAAATCACTACTATCTTTGCTTTGCTAGATGCTCGCTCTTTTGCTATGCCAATGCTACGATGGCTACCACTTGCTTTCAAGCCTCCCAAATTGCCATGTCAAACCTCTAACCCACCTTGTCCTAGAAAACCGTTGATTGGCTATGTTACCGCTTTGCTCAGCCCCTCTTATAGCGTTGCTAGTTGCAGGTGAAGATTGGAGGCCGTTCCTTGTTGGAACATTTATTTACTTGTTGGGATATCATTATATTTCCATGTTATCTTAATGCATCTATATACATGGTAAAGGGTGGAAGGCTCGGCCTCTCGCCTAGTGTTTTGTTCCACTCTCGCCGCCCTAGTTTCCGTCATATCGGTGTTATGTTCCCGGATTTTGCGTTCCTTATGCGGTTGGGTTATAATGGGAACCCCTTGATAGTTCACCTTGATTAAAGCTTTTCCAGCAATGCCCAACCTTGGTTTTACCATTTTCCACCTAGCCCCTTTTTTCCCTTTGGTTTTGGATCCCGAGGGTCATCTTATTTTAAACCCCCCCCCCCCGGGCCAGTGCTCCTCTGAGTGTTGGTCCAGCTCGTCAGCCGCCGGTGGCCACCAGGGGCAACTCTGGGCTGGCCTACCGGAAGTTTGGACAATCTAAGTGTGCCTTGAGAACGAGATATGTGCAGCTCCTATCGGGATTTGTCGGCACATTCGGGCGGTGTTGCTGGATTTGTTTTAACCTATCGAAGTGTCTTGAAGAACCGAGATACCGAGTCTGATCGGAACGTCTCGGGAGGAGGTCTATTCCTTCGTTGACCGTGAGAGCTTGTCATGGGCTAAGTTGGGACTCCCCTGTAGGGATTTGAACTTTCGAAATCCGTGCCCGCGGTAATGGGCAGATGGGAATTTGTTAATGTCCGGTTGTAGATAACTTGAACCTTAACTTAATTAAAATGAATCAACCGTGTGAGTTACCGTGATGGCCTCTTCTCGGCGGAGTCCGGGAAGTGGACACGGTGTTGGAGTAATGCTTGCCGTAGGTTTGCCCTCTAGATATTCGTTCGCGCTTTGCCTCCTCTTCTCGCTCTCTTTTACGAACAGGATAGCCACCATATAAGCTAGTCGCTTGCGGCAGCTCCACATATTTACCTTACCTTACCTGTTAAGCTTAAATAGTCTTGATCGCGAGGGTGCGAGATTGCTGAGTCCCTATGGCTCACAGATTACTTCCAAACCAGATGCAGGGCCTGATGACTCCGCTCCAGGTGACGCGCTCGAGCTCAAGTGGGAGTTCGACGAGGACTCTCAACGATACTATGTTTCCTTTCCTGATGATCACTAGTGGTGCCCAGTTGGGGGTGATCGGGACCGTGTCGCATGTTGGGTTATCTTTTATTTTGGCGTCGTAGTTGGGCCATGGGTGTTTGATTGATGTAATGTTATTTATGTACTTGATTGACGTGGTGAGTGTAAGCCAACTATGTTATCTCCCCTTTTATTATCTATATATTACATGGGATGTTGTGAAGATTGCCTGACTTGCGACATATGCCTTCAATGCGATTATGCCTCTAAGTCGTGCCTCGACACGTGGGAGATATAGTCGCATCGAGGGTGTTACAGGGGGTGATTAGACTACTTGACCAAATAAAAATCTAGCCTTTTCCCAATTTTAGTTCTTGGTAGATTTTAGCTGTCTTAGCACAAGTCAAGCAATCTCCACACAATTCAAGCAAGCATGCAAAAGAGTATATGAGCAGCGGAAAGTAAAGCATGCAACTTGCAAGAATGTAAAGGGAACGGTTTGGAGGATTCAAACGCAATTGGAGACACGGATGTTTTTGTCGTGGTTCCTATAGGTGGTGCTATCCTACATCCACATTGATGGAGACTTCAACCCACGAAGGGTAACGGTTGCGCGAGTCCACGGAGGGCTCCACCCACGAAGGGTACACGAAGAAGCAACCTTGTCTATTCCATCACGGCCGTCGCCCACGAAGGACTTGCCTCACTAGCGGTAGATCTTCACGAAGTAGGCAATCTCCTTGCCCTTACAAACTCCTTGGTTCAACTCCACAATCTTGTCGGAGGCTCCCAAGTGACACCTAGCCAATCTAGGAGACACCACTCCCAAGAAGTAACAAATGGTGTGTTGATGATGAACTCCTTGCTCTTGTGCTTCAAATGATAGTCTCCCCAACACTCAACTCTCTCTCTCACAGGATTTGGATTTGGTGGAAAGAAGATTTGAGTGGAAAGCAACTTGGGGAAGGCTAGAGATCAAGATTCATATGGTTAGAATGGAATATCTTGACCTCAACACAAGTGTAGGTGGTTCTCTCTCAGAAAATGTGTATTGGAAGTGTAGGTATGTTCTGATGGCTCTCTCCCCGAATGAAGAGTGGGTGGAGGGGTATATATAGCCTCCACACAAAATCTAACCATTACACACAATTTGCCAAACACGGTGGGACCGAATGGTTAAACTCAGTCAGACCGATTCAGCAAACCTAGTGACCGTTAGGATTTTCAGTGGGACTGAGATGCAACTCGGTAGGACCGATATGGTTAGGTTTAGGGCATAACGTAATCTCGGTGTGACCGATTACACAAACTCGGTAGGACCAATTTTGGTAATAAGCTAACCAGAGAGTTGGTCAGGTAAACTCGGTGGGACCGATTCGCTCATCTCGGTGAGACTGAAATGTTACAAAAGGGAAACAAAGAGTTTACAATGCAATCTTGGTGGGACCGATCACTCATCTCGGTAAGACCAAAATGTTACGAAGGGAAACAGAGAGATTACAATCCCATCTCGGTGAGACTGAGATCCCTATTGGTGAGACCGATTTGCCTAGGGTTTGTGGCAGTGGCTATGACATTTGAAACTCGGTGGCGCCGGATAGAAAGAATCGGTGGGGCCGAGTTTGACTTTTGGTTTAGGTCATATGTGGGTGTGGGAAGGTAGTTGAGGGTTTTGGAGCATATCACTAAGAATTTTGAGCAAACAAGCCATTAAGCAACACCTCATCCCTCCTTGATAGTATTGGCTTTTCCTATAGACTCAATGTGATCTTGGATCACTAAAATATAAAATGTAGAGTCTTGAGCTTCAAGCTTGAGCCAAACTTTTTGTCCTTAGAATTTTGAGGGATCCACTTTCCTCATCCATGCCATGTCATTCATTGAGCTTTTCCTGAAATATTAATCTTGGAATAATGTTAGCTCAATGAGCTATATGTTGTTAGGAATTACCAAAGACACCCAGGGATAGTTGCACTTTCAATTCGGGAGTAGGGACGACCTGCCCTCGAGCAGGTAGCCGATGCGAAACCTCGGCGGTCAGGTATCTGGCCTCCCTCAACTTCTTGATGTCCTCTTCCATAACGGAGGAGGGCATCCATCGGCCTTGAAGGCTGGATCCATACATGATTGAAGATCCGGAGCACCTAACCTTGGCTTTGGGTGTTAGAACTCGAGGCGGGGGAAGGGTTCGATTGAGCACGAGAGGGAAAAAGCAAAAACCTTGTCCCTTTATAAAGAGGGTGAATATCAAGCGTCCTCTCTGTAGCCGTTTAGGACTTGCCTATAATCTAGGAGTCCTAGACACGGTTGGGTTACCCACGACCGCATTAATGAGAATCCCGTAATTGGGAGAACACGATCTCTGCTTTGACAAGACATGTCAAGAAACTGCCTCGCGTTATGTGTGGAGCTGGTTGAAGAAAAACGGTTCGAATAATCACCGGGCCATGACATAACGTCATGCTGCCAAAACAAGTCAGCAAATTCGATTTGCGAAAATATTATTCTCTCTACGGCGGTATGTGGAACTTATTTTGCAGGGTCGGACACTATCCTCGTATTCAAATTCTTCTGTGATGTATTCAGAGAAGGAACCCGCCTTGCAATGCCGAAGACAATACTGCGCGCCGGACTCATCGTCATTGAAGCCTGGTTCAGGGGCTACTGAGGGAGTCCTGGATTAGGGGGTCTCCAGACAGCTGGACTATCTCTATTGGCCGGACTGTTAGACTATGAAGATACAAGATTGAAGACTTCGTCTCGTGTCCGGATGGGACTCTACTTGGCGTGGAAGGCAAGCTAGGCAATGCGGATATGGATATCTCCTCCTTTGTAACTGACCTTGTGTAACCCTAACCCTCTCCGGTGTCTATATAAACTGAAGGGTTTTAGTCCATAGAAAAACAACCACAACATACAATCATACCATAGGCTAGCTTCTAGGGTTTAGCCACCTCGATCTCGTGGTAGATCTACTCTTGTACTACCCATATCATCAATATTAATCAAGCAGGACGTAGGGTTTTACCTCCATCAAGAGGGCCCGAACCTGGGTAAAACATCGTGTCCCCTGCCTCCTGTTACCATCCGGCCTAGACGCATAGTTCGGGATCCCCTACCCGAGATCCACCGGTTTTGACACCGACATCGATCTTCATGGATTTTAGCCCATCCATCTTATGTTGGAATGTGAGAGGGTTAAATAACCCAGCGAAGCAAGACACGGTCCGTGAGTTTGTAGCTAGTGTGAGAGTGAACATCATTTGTCTTCAAGAGACCAAGCTGGATGTAATTGCCCGCTTCACTGTAATTCAATGCCTAGGGCCGTCCTTTGATGGCTTTGCCTACATGCTGGCTATGGAGACTAGAGGGGGGATCCTCATTGCTTGGGACTCAACTGCGATCGAGATTGACCACTTCAGCTTGGACTCCGACTTCATCATGGGCCAAGTGCACGCTAAGAATGGGACTGTTTGGTGGATTTTCGTGGTCTATGGCCCTCAAGGCAATCTACTCAAAACAACCTTCCTGGAGGAGTTACACGCGAGATGCGCTCTTTGCCCGGGACCATGGATGATAGTTGGAGATTTTAACATGGTCTTGCGTGCATCGGAGAAGAGTAACGCAAACCTCAATAGGAGCATGATGGCCAAGTTTCGGAGCTTCATCGACAGCAATGAATTGAAGGAAGTTTACCTGCACGGGCGGAGGTTCGCGTGGTCCAATGAGAGGGACACACCAATGATGACTAAGGTTGACCACGTGCAGGTCTCTGTGGACTGGGAGTTGGAATTCCCCGACTGTATCTTGCAAGCATTGTCCTCCGGAGTCTCTGATCATGCACCTCAGCACCGGGGCACTCTACCACCATAAGAAGAGATCCAGATTTGAGATCTAGTGGATGAAGCTCGAAGGCTTTGATGATGCAATTCGTGATGTGTGGGTTTGTAGCGACACCATTGTTGATCCCTTTCAGAGATTGGATACCCTTTTCAGAAACGCGGCTGAGTCGTTGCAAGCTTGGGGTCAGAGGACTACGGGCAATATTAAGCTCCTCATGGCAGTGGCTACATATGTGATCTGTAGATTTTACAAGGAGCAGGAAGATCGCATTCTTACCGATCAAGAGATTTGGCTTAGGCGCACACTTAAGGTGGCACTTCTGGGGATGGCCTCGCTCCAACGGACTATTATCCGGGAGGGAGACGCGAACACAAAGTTGTTCCAAGCCTTTGCAAACGGCAGGAAGACGAAGAATTTCATCCCACGAATCAAGGTTGGGGATGACGTGATCACCGATCAGCCCCAGATTGAAGCAGCTTTCTCCTTGGCTTATGAGAACTTGTTGTGCACCGAGCAAGCGCGAGACTTCACCCTCGACCTCAAGTTTTTGGGGATTCGGCAAGTCGATATGCATGAGTTAGATGAGATCTTCACTGAGGATGAAGTGTGTCATGTTATCAAAGAGCTTCATCCGGACCGTGCGCCAGGTCCCGATGGATTTATAGGTGCTTTTTATCAGCGAGCTTGGCCAATCATCAAGCACGATATTATGGCTGCCATCCTCAAGCTATACATCTGTGATGGTAGGGGCTTTGCCAGGCTAAATAGGGCTTTGATGGTTCTCATCCCTATGAGATGTGATGCTGGGGAAATTGGAGACTACCGGCCTATTAGCTTGCCCCATAGTTTTGGGAAGCTCTTCTCTAAGATATTGGCTAACAGAGTCAGGAGGAGAATGCCTGAGCTGGTTAACACGAACCAATCGGCATTCATTCATGGAAGAAGCCTGCATGACAACTTCCTCTTGGTCAGGCAGGTCGCGAGGAAAATTCATGCAAGAAAGGCACCAGGTGTATTCCTCAAACTTGACATCTCCCTTGCGTTTGACACTATCTCATGGCCATTCCTTTTTGAAGTTCTCAGAGAAAAGGGCTTTGGCACCAATTTTCTGCACTGGACTGCGATCTTGCTCCAATCTGCATCCACTAGAGTCATTGTGAATGGTAATCAAGGGAAGAGATTTGATCATGCACGGGGACTGAGACAAGGAGACCCCAACTCACCACTCCTCTTTGTAATAGCTATGGAAGCTATATCTGCCCTGATTTGCAGAGCTACTAGCACGGGCGTTTTATCATCGTTCAGCGGCATTATGGCAAATTAAAGGCTATCCTTATATGCTGATGACGTAGCACTTTTTGTGTGACCCACGGAGCAGGACTTGGCCTGTGTCAGAGAGGTGCTTCAGGCTTTTGGGCATGCATCCGGGTTGAGAGTAACTATCGCAAAACCTCAGCAATACTCATTCAAGGACATCTTGGTGATGCTGAAAGAGTGCAGCAGTTCTTTAACTACCAATTGGGTGCGTTCCCTTGCAAATACCTGGGACTACAGCTTGGTATCCACAAGTTATACAAAGCCCAATGGCAGCCTATGCTCGATCAGGTCAAAAACTTCATCCTGGCTTGGCAACGAGGGTTGGTTCAAAGGCTAGGCAGGCTTGTGCTCGTTAAAAGTGTGATCTTGGTGAGGCCGATCCACCATTTTCTTGTCATGGACGCGCCACTATGGGTTTTCGAAGAGGTGGACAAATGTATGAGAGCATTTTTTTGGGGGCGGAGAAAACGGCTATCAATGGTGGGCATTGTTTGGTGACCTGGGAGACCATCTGCCGGCCTACTTGCTTCGGTGGTTTGGGCATAAAGAACCTCGAGCTCCAAGGGTTGGCCTTGCGTGTACAGCGGGAGTGGCTCAAAAGAACGGACCCCAACCGGCCTAGGCAAGGCTTGCATCTCATGATCGACAAGGAAGCCAAAGCAGTGTTCGACAGCATGGTCCTCATCAAAGTTGGCGACGGCTCTTCGGTCCTATTTTGGACAGATAGGTGGATAAATGTCTTCTCAATCATCGACATCGCCCCTCTAATCACTGCAATGGTCGAGAAATGGATCAAGAGCAAGAGAAATGTCCAGCGGGCTCTTCTTCAGGGCGCTTGGGTGCAAGATATAGCAGGCCAGCTTTCCTTCACTGCCCACATGCAGCTCATTCACCTCCAGCAGGCTATTGCAACGGTGACCAGGAATGATACGGAGTCTGATGCCTTCACCTAGCTGTGTGATGTGTCAGGCACTTACACGGCAAAGTCCACTTACGAAAGGTTGTGCCTAGGCCTAACCCGCTCCGCCACCACCAACCAAATATGGAGAAGCTGGGTGCCTCTCAAATGCAAAATCTTCGCTTGGTTGGCCTCCCAATATCAGCTCTGGACTTCGAATCGTAGAGCCAGACATGGGTTGAAAGAGACTACATCGTATTGCTACACGTGCGAGCAGGAAGAGGACACTGTGGATCACATCCTAGCCTAGTGCATTTATGCGAGACAAGTTTGGCACGGATGCTTCGAGGCCCTTCAAGCCACCATTCAAATCCCAAACCAAGATGACACTTTCATGGCATGGTGGGAGAGGACGCGTGCCTCCTTTCAAGGGAAGATCAAGAGAGGTTTTGATTCCTTCGTCATTGCGACCGCGTGGCACCTTTGGAAGCAAAGGAATGCTAGGGTGTTGAATAGGAATGACCAAATCAGGTCAGACACTAGCTTAGTGCTTAAAATTCTTGAAGAGATCAAACTATGGAAGTCGGCGGGATTAGGAGTTGAGGTTTTAGCTAGATTTGTGAGAGATTAGACTTTGGTTTCCTTTGTATGGAGTCGGAGGTCCCGTCTTGATGACTCATCGTCTTGTACGGTCTCTTGTAATCAAATTTTTCTCTGTTTTGTAAAAATACGGTACGCTTTTGGTGTACTCTCGAAAAAAACTGCATTCCTTAATGGATTTCTTAAAGAAGAGTTGTATATGATGCAACCAGAAGGTTTTGTCGATCCTAAAGGTGCTAACAAAGTGTGCAAGCTCCAGCGATCCATTTATGGACTGGTGCAAGCCTCTCGGAGTTGGAATATACGCTTTGATAGTGTGATCAAAGCATATGGTTTTATACAGACTTTTGGAGAAGCCTATATTTACAAGAAAGTGAGTGGGAGCTCTGTAGCATTTCTAATATTATATGTGGATGACATATTGTTGATTGGAAATAATACAAAATTTCTGGATAGCATAAATGGATGCTTGAATAATAATTTTTCAATGAAAGACCTCGGTGAAGCTGCTTATATATTGGGCATCAAGATCCATAGAGATATATCAAGATGCTTAATTGGACTTTCACAAAGCACATACCTTGATAAAGTACTGAAGAAGTTCAAAATGGATTAGTCAAAGAAAGGGTTCTTGTCTGTGTTACAAGGTGTGAAGTTGAGTCAGACTCAATGCCCGACCACTGCCAAAGATAGAGAGAAAATGGAAGTCATTCCCTATGCCTCGGCCATAGGTTCTATCATGTATGAAATGTTGTGTACCAGACCTGATGTGTGCCTTGCTATAAGTTTAGCAGGGAGGTACCAAAGTAATCCAGGAATGGATCACTGGACAGCGGTCAAGAACATCCTGAAATACCTGAAAAGGACTAAGGATATGTTTCTCATTTATGGAGGTGACAAAGAGCTTGTCATAAATGGTTACGTCGATGCAAGCTTTGACACTGATCTGGATGACTCTAAATCACAAACCAGATGCGTATTTATATTGAATGGTGGAGTTGTAAGTTGGTGCAGTTCCATGCAGAGCATCGTGGCGGTATCTACGTGTGAAGCAGAGTACATAGCTGCTTCGGAAGCAGCAAATGAAGGAGTCTAGATGAAGGATTTCATATCCGATCTAGGTGTAATACCTTGTGCATCGGGTCCAATGAAAATCTTTTGTGACAATACTGGAGCAATTGCCTTGGCAAAGGAATTCAGATTTCACAAGAGAACCAAACACATAAAGAGACGCTTCAATTCCATCTGCGATCAAGTCAAGGAGGGAGACACAGAGATTTGCAAAATACATACGGATCTGAATGTTGTAGACCCGTTGACTAAGCCTCTTTCATGAGCAAAACATGATCAGCACCAAGACTCCATGGGTGTTAGAATCATTACTATGTAATCTAGATTATTCACTCTAGTGCAAGTGGGAGACTGCAGGAAAATATGCCCTAGAGGCAATAATAAAGTTGTTATTTATATTTCCTTATATCATGATAAATGTTTATTATTCATGCTAGAATTGTATTAACCGGAAACTTAGCACATGTGTGAATACATAGACAAAACAAAGTGTCCCTAGTATGCCTCTACTGGACTAGCTCGTTAATCAAATATTGTTAAGTTTCCTGACCATAGACATGTGTTGTCATTTGATGAATGGGGTCACATCATTAAGAGAATGATGTGATGGACAAGACCCATCTGTTAGCTTAGCATAATGATTGTTTAGTTTTATTGCTATTGCTTTCTTCATGACTTATACATATTCCTTTGACTATGAGATTATGCAACTCCCGAATACCGGAGGAACACCTTGTGTGCTATCAAACATCACAACGTAACTAGGTGATTATAAAGATGCTCTACAGGTGTCTCCGAAGGTGTTGGTTGGGTTGGCATAGATCAAGATTAGGATTTGTCACTCCGAGTATCGGAAAGGTATCTCTGGGCCCTCTCGGTAATGCGCATCACTATAAGCCTTGAAAGCAATGTGACTAATGAGTTAGTTGTGGGATGATGTATTACGGAATGAGTAAATAGACTTGCCGGTAATGATATTGAACTAGGTATGATGATACCGATGACCGAATCTCGGGCAAGTAACATACCGATGACAAAGGGAATGACATATGTTGTTACGCGGTTTAACCGATAAAGATCTTCATAGAATATGTAGGAACCAATATGAGCATCCAGGCTCCACTATTGGTTATTGACCGGAGATGTGTCTTGGTCATGTCTACATTGTTCTCGAACCCGTAGGGTCCGCACGCTTAACGTTTGATGACAATTTGTATTATGAGTTGTGTGTTTTAGTGACCGAAGTTTGTTCGGAGTCCCGGATGAGATCACGGACATGACAAGGAGTCTCGAAATGGTCCAGAGGTAAAGATTGATATATTCGAAGGTTATATACGGGCACCGGAATGGTTCTGAAAAGGTTCGGGGATTTTTCGGAGTACCGAGAGGTTACCGGAACCCCCCCGGGAAAGTTAATGGGCCTCATGGGCCATAGTTGAGAGAGGGAGGAAGGCCACAAGAGGTGGCGCTCGCCTCCCCCTGCCCAATCCTAATTGGACAAGGGGTGGGGTGCGCCCCCCCCTCCCTTTCCTTCGCCCTCTTCCCTCTTTCCCCTTTCCCCCTCACTATTGGAAGGAAAAGGGGGCTGAATCCTACTAGGAGTGGAGTCCTTGTAGGACTCCCCCCCTTGGTGCGCCTCCTCTTGGCCGGCCACCTCCTCCCCCTCTCCTTTATATACGGAGGTGGGGGGCACCCCAAAGGACATCAATTGTTCTCTTAGCTGTATGCGGTGCCCCCTCCACAGTTTACTCCTCCGGTCATAGCGTCGTAGTGCTTAGGCGAAGCCCTGCACGGATCACATCACCATCATCGTCACCACTCCATCATGCTGACGGAACTCTCCCTCAACCCTCTCCTGGATCAAGAGTTCGAGGGATGTCACCGAGCTGAACACGGAGGTGTCGTACGTTCAGTACTTGGATCGGTTGGATCGTGAATACGTTCGACTACATCACCGCGTTAACCTAACACTTCCGCTTTCGGTCTACGAGGGTACATGGACAAACTCTCCCCCTCTCGTTGCTATGCATCTCCTAGATAGATCTTGCATGATCGTAGGAATTTTTTTGAAATTGCATGCTACGTTCCCCAACACATTGTATTGAGAATCAGAAGAGAGAGAGGAAGCCATCTAGCTACTAACTACGGACCCGTAGGTCTACAATGAACTACGCACGCATCATCGGAGAGGCACCAATGAGGATGATGAACCCCTCCGTGATGGTGTCTAGATTGGATCTGGTGGTTCTGGCACTTGTGGCGGCTAGAATTGATTTTCGTCGACTCCCCTAGGGTTTCTGGAATATTGGGGTATTTATAGAGTAAAGAGGTGGTGCGGGAGGCCACCGAGGTGGGCACAACCCACCTGGGCGTGCCTCGGGGCCCATGCGCGCCCTGGTGCGTTGTTCCCCCCTCGGGGCACCCCCTAGGTGCTTCTCTAGCCCATCTGGTGTCTTCTGGTCCAAAAAAATCCACAAAAAGTTTCGCTGCATTTGGACTCCGTTTGATATTGATTTCCTGCGATGTAAAAAACAAGCAAAAAACAGCAACTGGCACTAGGCACTATGTCAATAGGTTAGTCCCAAAAATGATATAAAATTGTTATAAATGTTGGGGAACGTAGCAATAATTCAAAATTTTCCTACGTGTCACCAAGATCTATCTATGGAGTCATCTAGCAACGAGGGAGGAGTAGATCTACATACCCTTGTAGATCGCGCGCGGAAGCGTTCAAGAGAACGGGGTTGATGGAGTCGTACTCGTCGTGATCCAAATCACCGATGATCCTAGCGCCGAACGGACGGCACCTCCGTGTTCAACACACGTACGGAGCAGCGACGTCTCCTCCTTCTTGATCCAGCAAGGGGGAAGGAGAGGTTGATGGAGATCCAGCAGCACGACGGCATGGTGGTGGAAGTAGCGGGATTCCAACAGGGCTTTGCCAAGCGCTGCGGGAGGAGGGAGATGTGTCATGGGAGGGAGAGGGAGGCGCCAGGGCTTAGGTATGGTTGCCCTCCCTTCCCCCCACTATATATAGGGCCAAGGGAGAGGGGGAGGGCGCAGCCTTGCCCCTTCCTCCAAGGAAGGGTGCGGCCAAGGGGGGAGGAGTCCATCCTCCCCAAGGCACCTCGGAGGTGCCTTCCCCCTTTAGGACTCTTCCCTTCCTCTTGTCCCTCTTGGCGCATGGGCCTCTTGGGGCTGGTGCCCTTGGCCCATATAGGCCAAGGCGCACCCCCTACAGCCCATGTGGCCCCCCGGCAGGTGGCCCCACCCGGTGGACCCCCGGGACCCTTCCGGTGGTCCCGGTACAATACCGGTGACCCCGAAACTTGTCCCGATGGCCGAAATAGCACTTCCTATATATAATTCTTTACCTCCGGACCATTCCGGAACTCCTCGTGACGTCCGGGATCTCATCCGGGACTCCGAACAACTTTCGGGTTACCGCATACTAATATCTCTATAACCCTAGCGTCACCGAACCTTAAGTGTGTAGACCCTACGGGTTCGGGAACCATGCAGACATGACCGAGACGTTCTCCGGTCAATAACCAACAGCGGGATCTGGATACCCATGTTGGTTCCCACATGTTCCACGATGATCTCATCGGATGAACCACGATGTCGAGGATTCGATCAATCCCGTATACAATTCCCTTTGTCTAGCGGTATGATACTTGCCCGAGATTCGATCGTCGGTATCCCGATACCTTGTTCAATCTCGTTACCGGCAAGTCTCTTTACTCGTTCCGTAACACATCATCCCGTGATCAACTCCTTGGTCACATTGTGCACATTATGATGATGTCCTACCGAGTGGGCCCAGAGATACCTCTCCGTTTACACGGAGTGACAAATCCCAGTCTCGATTCGTGCCAACCCAACAGACACTTTCGGAGATACCTGTAGTGTACCTTTATAGCCACCCAGTTACGTTGTGACGTTTGGCACACCCAAAGTATTCCTACGGTATCCGGGGAGTTGCACAATCTCATGGTCTAAGGAAATGATACTTGACATTAGAAAAGCTTTAGCATACGAACTACATGATCTTGTGCTAGGCTTAGGATTGGGTCTTGTCCATCACATCATTCTCCTAATGATGTGATCCCGTTATCAACGACATCCAATGTCCATGGTCAGGAAACCGTAACCATCTATTGATCAACGAGCTAGTCAACTAGAGGCTTACTAGGGACATGGTGTTGTCTATGTATCCACACATGTATCTGAGTTTCCTATCAATACAATTCTAGCATGGATAATAAACGATTATCATGAACAAGGAAATATAATAATAATCAATTTATTATTGCCTCTAGGGCATATTTCCAACAGTCTCCCACTTGCACTAGAGTCAATAATCTAGTTCACATCGATATGTGATTAACACTCAAGGTCACATCCCCATGTGACTAACACCCAAAGAGTTTACTAGAGTCAATAATCTAGTTCACATTTACCATGTGATTAACACTCGATGAGTTCTGGGTTTGATCATGTTATGCTTGTGAGAGAGGTTATAGTCAACGGTTTTGAACCTTTCAGATCCGTGTGTGCTTTACAAATCTCTATGTCATCTCCTAGATGCAGCTACCACGCTCTATTTGGAGCTATTTTAAATAACTGTTCTACTATACGAATCCAGTTTACTACTTAGAATAATCTGGATTAGTGTCAAAGTTTGCATCGGCGTAACCCTTTACGACGAACTCTTTTACCACCTCCATAATCGAGAAAATTCCTTAGTCCACTAGTTACTAAGGATAACTTTGACCGTTGTCCTGTGATCCATTCTTGGATCACTCTTGTACCCCTTGACTGACTCATGGCAAGGCACACTTCAGGTGCGGTACACAGCATAGCATACTGTAGAGCCTATGTCTTAAGCATAGGGGACGACCTTCGTCCTTTCTCTCTATTCTGCCGTGGTCGAGCTTTAAGTCTTAACTTCATACCTTAGAACTCAGGCAAGAACTCCTTCTTTGACTGATCCTTCTTGAATACCTTCAAGATCATGTCAAGGTATGTGCTCATTTGAAAGTACCATTAAGCGTTTTGATCTATCCTTATAGATCTTGATGCTCAATGTTCAAGTAGCTTTAATCCAGGCATTCCATTGAAAAACACTTTCCAAATAACTCCATATGCTTTCCAGAAATTCTACGTCATTCTGATCAACAATATGTCAACAACATATACCCATCAGAAATTCTATAGTGCTCCCACTCACTTCTTTGGAAATACAAGTTTCTCATAAACTTTGTATACACCCAAAATCTTTGATCATCTTATCAAAGCATACATTCCAACTCCGAGATGCTTACTCCAGTCCTCAGAAGGATTGCTGGGGCTTTGCATACTTATTAGCATCTTTCAGGATTGACAAAACCATCCGGTTGTATCACATACAACCTTTCCTCAAGAAAATCGTCGAGGAAACAATGTTTTGACATCCTATCTGCAAGATTTCATAAATAATGTAGTAATCGCTAATATAATTCCAACAGACTCTTAGCATCGCTACGGGTGAGAAAGTCTCATCGTAGTCAACTCCTTGAACTTGTCGGAAAACATCTTAACGACAAGTCAAGCTTTCTTAATGGTGATACTTACCATCATTGTCCGTCTTCCTTTTAAAATCCATATGTACTTAACAGCCTTACGACCATCAAGTAGTTCTTCCAAAGTCTACACTTTGTTTTCATATATGGATCCTCTCTCGGATTATATGGCCTCGAGCCATTTATCGGAATCCAGGCCCACCACCGCTTCTCCATAGCTCGTAGGTTCATTGTTGTCTAGCAACATGACTTCCAAGACAGGATTACGTACCACTCTGAAGTAGTACGCATCCTTGTCATCCCACGAGGTTTGATAGTGACTTGATCTGAAGTTTCATGATCACCATCATAAGCTTCCACTTCAATTGGTGTAGACGCCACAGGAACAACTCCCTGTGCCTTGCCACACACTAGTTGAAGAGACGGTTCAATAACCTCATCAAGTCTCCACCATCCTCCCACTCAATTCTTTCGAGAGAAACTTTTCCTCGAGAAAGGACCCAATTCTAGAAACAATCCTTTATTGCTTTCGAATCTGAGACAGGAGGTATACCCAACTGTTTTGGGTGTCCTATGAAGATGCATTTATCCGCTTTGGGTTCGAGCTTATCAGCCTGAAACTTTTTCACATAAGCATCGTAGCCCCAAACTTTTAAGAAATGACAGCTTAGGTTTCTCTAAACCACAGTTCATATGGTGTCATCTCATCGGAATTACGTGGTGCCCTATTTAAAGTGAATGCGGTTGTCTCTAATGCCTAACCCATAAACTATCGTGGTAATTCGATAAGAGACATCATGGTATGCATCATATCCAATAGGGTGCAGTTATGATGTTCGGACACACCATCACACTATGGTGTTCCAGGCTGTATTAGTTGTGAAACAATTTCCACAATGTCTTAATTCTATGCCAAACTCGTAATTCAGATATTCATCTCTATGATCATATCGTAGATCTTTTATCCTCTTGTCACGACGATCTTTCAACTTCACACTGAAATTACTTGAACCTTTCAATAATTCAGACTCGTGATTCATCAAGTAAATATACTCAACATCTACTCAAATCATCTGTGAAGTAAGAACATAACGATATCCACTACATGCCTCAGCACTCATTGGACTGCACACATCAAAATGTATTACTTCCAACAAGTTGCTTTCTAGTTCCATTTTACTGAAAACGAGGCTTTCAGTCATCTTGCCCATGTGGTATGATTTGCATGTCTCAAGTGATTCAAAATCAAGTGAGTCCAAACGGTCCATTTGCAATGAGTTTCTTCATGCATATACACCAATAGACATGGTTCGCATGTCTCAAACTTTTCAAAAATGAGTGAGTCCAAAGATCCATCAACATGGAGCTTCCTCATGCGTTTTATACCGATATGACTTACGTAGCAGTGCCACAAGTAGGTGGTACTATCATTACTATCTTTTGTCATGAACATGTGTATCACTACGATCGAGATTCAATAAACCATTCATTTTAGGTGTAAGACCATTGAAGGTATTATTCAAATAAATAGAGTAACCATTATTCTCCTTAAATGAATAACCGTATTGCGATAGACATAATCCAATCATGTCTATGCTCAACGCAAACACCAAATAACAATTATTTAGGTTTAACACCAATCTCGATGGTAGAGGGAGCGTGCGATGCTTGATCATATCAACATTGGAAACACTTCCAACACATATCGTCAGCTCACCTTTAGCTAGTCTCCGTTTATTCCGTAGCTTTTATTTCGAGTTACTAACACTTAGCAACTGAACCGGTATCTAATACCCTGGTGCTACTAGGAGTACTAGTAAAGTACACATCAACACAATGTATATCCAATATACTTCTATCGACCTTGCCAGCCTTCTAATCTACCAAGTATCTAGGGTAATTCTGCTCCAGTGGCCTTTCCCCTTATTACAGAAGCACTTAGTCTCGGGTTTGGGTTCAACTTTGGGTTCCTTCACTAGAGCAGCAACTGATTTGTCGTTTCATGAAGTATCCCTTCTTGCCCTTGCCCTTCTTGAAACTAGTGGTTTCACTAACCATCAACAATTGATGCTCTTTCTTGATTTCTACTTTCGTGGTGTCAAACATCGCGAATATCTCAAGGATCATCATATATGTCCCTGATATATTATAGTTCATCACGAAGCTCTAGCAGCTTGGTGGTAATGACTTCGAAGAACCATCACTGTCTCATCTGGAAGATCAACTCCCACTTGATTCAAATGATTGTTGTACTTAGACAATCTGAGCACAAGCTCAACAATTGAGCTTTTCTCCCTTAGTTTGTAGGCTAATAAAATCGTCGGAGGTCTTATACCTCTTGACGTGGGCACGAGCCTGAAATCCCAATTTCAGCCCTCGAAACATCTCATATGTTTCGCGACGTTTCAAAACGTCTTTGGTGCCTCAAATCTAAACCGTTTAACTGAACTATCACGTAGTTATCAAAATGTGTATGTCAGATGTTCGCAACATCCACAGACGACATTCGGGGTTCAGCACACTGAGCGGTGCATTAAGGACATAAGCCTTCTATGAAGCAATGAGGACAATCCTCAGTTTACGGACCTAGTCTGCATAATTGCTACTATCAACTTTCAACTAAATTTTCTCTAGGAACATAACTAAACAGTAGAACTAAAGCGCGAGCTATGACATAATTTGCAAAATCCTTTTGACTATGTTTAGGATAAACAAGTTCATCTTATGAACTCCCACTCAGATAGACATCCCTCTAGTCATCTAAGTGATTACATGATCCGAGTCAACTAGGCCGTGTCCGATCATCACGTGAGATGGACTAGTCAACATCGGTGAACATCTTCATGTTGATCGTATCTACCATACGACTCATGCTCGACCTTTCGGTCTTCTGTGTTCCGAGGCCATGTCTGTACATGCTAGGCTCGTCAAGTCAACCTAAGTGTTTGCATGTGTAAATCTGTCTTACACCCGTTGTATGTGAACGTTGGAATCTATCACACCCGATCATCACGTGGTGCTTAGAAACGAACGAACTGTCGCAACGGTGCACAGTTAGGGGGAACACTTTCTTGAAATTTTAATGAGGGATCATCTTATTTACTACCGTTGTTCTAAGCAAACAAGATGCATAAACATGATAAACATCACATGCAATCAAATAATAGTGACATGATATGGCCAATATCATATAGCTCCTTTGATCTCCATCTTGGGGCTCCATGATCATCTTGTCACCGGCATGACACCATGATCTCCATCATCATGATCTCCATCATCGTGTCTTCATGAAGTTGTCCCGCCAACTATTACTTTTACTACTACAGCTAACGGTTAGCAATAAAGTAAAGTAATTACATGACGTTTATGTTGACACACAGGTCATAAATAAATTAAGACAACTCCTATGGCTCCTGCCGGTTGTCATACTCATCGACATGCAAGTCGTGATTCCTATTACAAGAACATGATCATCTCATACATCACATATATCATTCATCACATCCTTTGGCCATATCACATCACATAGCATACCCTGCAAAAACAAGTTAGACGTCCTCTAATTGTTGTTTGCATGTTTTACGTGGCTGCTAGGGGTTTCTAGCAAGAACGTTTCTTACCTACGCAAAAACCACAACGTGATATGATAATTGCTATTTACCCTTCATAAGGACCCTTTTCATCGAATCCGATCCGACTAAAGTGGGAGAGACAGACACCCGCCAGCCACCTTATGCAACTAGTGCATGTTTGTCGGTGGAACCGGTCTCACGTAAGCGTACGTGTAAGGTTGGTCCGGGCCGCTTCATCCCACAATGCCATCGAATCAAGATAAGACTAGTAACGGCAAGTAAATTGACAAAATCAACGCCCACAACTACTTCGTGTTCTACTCGTGCATAGAATCTACGCAATAGACCTAGCTCACGATGCCACTGTTGGGGAACGTAGCAATAATTCAAAATTTTCCTACGTGTCACCAAGATCTATCTATGGAGTCATCTAGCAACGAGGGAGGAGTAGATCTACATACCCTTGTAGATCGCGCGTGGAAGCGTTCAAGAGAACGGGGTTGATGGAGTCGTACTCGTCGTGATCCAAATCACCGATGATCCTAGCGCCGAACGGACGGCACCTCCGCGTTCAACACACGTACGGAGCAGCGACGTCTCCTCCTTGTTGATCCAGCAAGGGGGAAGGAGAGGTTGATGGAGATCCAGCAGCACGACGGCGTGGTGGTGGAAGTAGCGGGATTCCAACAGGGCTTCGCCAAGCGCTGCGGGAGGAGGGAGATGTGTCATGGGAGGGAGAGGGAGGCGCCAGGGCTTAGGTATGGTTGCCCTCCCTTCCCCCCACTATATATAGGGCCAAGGGAGAGGGGGAGGGCGCAGCCTTGCCCCTTCCTCCAAGGAAGGGTGCGGCCAAGGGGGGGAGGAGTCCATCCTCCCCAAGGCACCTCGAAGGTGCCTTCCCCCTTTAGGACTCTCCCCTCCTCTTGTCCCTTTGGCGCATGGGCCTCTAGGGGCTGGTGCCCTTGGCCCATATAGGCCAAGGCGCACCCCCTACAGCCCATGTGCCCCCCCGGGGCAGGTGGCCCCACCCGGTGGACCCCCGGGACCCTTCCGGTGGTCCCGGTACAATACCGGTGACCCCGAAACTTGTCCCGATGCCCGAAATAGCACTTCCTATATATAATTCTTTACCTCTGGACCATTCCGGAACTCCTCGTGACGTCCTGGATCTCATCCGGGACTCCGAACAACTTTCGGGTTACTGCATACTAATATCTCTATAACCCTAGCGTCACCGAACCTTAAGTGTGTAGACCCTACGCGTTCGGGAACCATGCAGACATGACCGAGACGTTCTCCGGTCAATAACCAACAGCGGGATCTGGATACCCATGTTGGTTCCCACATGTTCCACGATGATCTCATCGGATGAACCACGATGTCGAGGATTCGATCAATCCCGTATACAATTCCCTTTGTCTATCGGTATGATACTTGCCCGAGATTCGATCGTCGGTATCCCGATACCTTGTTCAATCTCGTTACCGGCAAGTCTCTTTACTCGTTCCGTAACACATCATCCCGTGATCAACTCCTTGGTCACATTGTGCACATTATGATGATGTCCTACCGAGTGGGCCCAGAGATACCTCTCCGTTTACACGGAGTGACAAATCCCGGTCTCGATTCGTGCCAACCCAACAGACACTTTCGGAGATACCTGTAGTGTACCTTTATAGCCACCCAGTTACGTTGTGACGTTTGACACACCCAAAGTATTCCTACGGTATCCGGGAGTTGCACAATCTCATGGTCTAAGGAAATGATACTTGACATTAGAAAAGCTTTAGCATACGAACTACATGATCTTGTGCTAGGCTTAGGATTGGGTCTTGTCCATCACATCATTCTCCTAATGATGTGATCCCGTTATCAACGACATCCAATGTCCATGGTCAGGAAACCGTAACCATCTATTGATCAACGAGCTAGTCAACTAGAGGCTTACTAGGGACATGGTGTTGTCTATGTATCCACACATGTATCTGAGTTTCCTATCAATACAATTCTAGCATGGATAATAAACGATTATCATGAACAAGGAAATATAATAATAATCAATTTATTATTGCCTCTAGGGCATATTTCCAACAATAAAATGACTAAAAAATATCCAAGAATGATAATATAGCAGCATGGAACAATGAAAAATTATAGATACGTTGGAGAGGTATCAACTAGGGGACAAGTTAGCTGAGTATGTCATTGGCCTCACACAGTAAAAGGTGGCTATACCGAACAAATATGGGACCAACCTAGATATCATGTTTGGATGTTTGTTGCCCCGAGCCCCTCTTATGTAATGCCATAGGTAAAATGTACTAGCAGTCCCACTATTAAAGTTAGGACACATTAAACCAATGTTGTTTTCAATGTAATGCCTCTAGTAATATGAATCAGGCATTGTTCTTCATGTCTTGCTAAATTTCCCATTAAGATAAGCTGCTTCTTTTTGTTAGAAATGCAATTGTCCTGGTCCGCCTACTCTCCCGTGCCAAAATACCAACTCTTTAGCAGTTGTTAATGTAATGTTGCTGGTAAAATGAAGCAATGGCACAATTAAAGTAATGTCATATTTAATGGTTTTCATAGTTAATCCTAATGCCCACACTAATATCTAGCAATGTTGCTGCTTTAGAAATTACTATTGTCCTTATAGGATCGACATTCAGATGAAGAGCATGCTTCTTTTCAATTAATGTACGTTTCATCACTTGTTAGTCACCCTCCTTTCCACCTTTTTGTGCAAACAGAGATATACATTTCACGCTTGATCTTAGTTGTCCTGTGATACATCCATTTTGCATCATGTTTTCTTACTATTATTTATAATGTTTTATCCATGATAATGCTTTTTGGAGTAATTCTAATGCCTTTTCTCTCATAATATGCAAGGTATACACAAAGAGGGAGAATTCCGGCAGCTGGAAATCTAGACCTGGAAAAGCTATGTCAGGCTACCTATTCTGCACAACTCCAAACAAGCTGAAACTTCATGGAGATTTTTTATGGAGTATTTAAGAATTATTGGAGTAAATAACTACCAGAGGGGGCCCACCAGGTGGGCCCAACCCACTTGGGCATGCCAGGGATCCCAGGCGCGCCCTAGTGGGTTGTGGTCTCCTTGGCCCACCTCTTGTGCCCATCTTTTGGTATATAAGTCATTTTGACCGAGAAAAAATAAGGGGAGGACTTTCGGGACGGAGCGTCACCGTCTCAAGGCGGAACTTGGGTAGGAGCACTTTTTCCCTCCAGCGGAGCGATTCCACCGGGGGAACTTCCCTCCCGGAGGGGGAAATCATCATCATCACCAACAACTCTCCCATCTTGGGGAGGGAAATCTCCATCAAAATCTTCAACAGCACCATCTCCTCTCAAACGCTAGTTCATCGCTTGTGTTCAATCTTGTTACCGGAACTATAGATTGGTGCTTGTGGGTGACTAGTAGTGTTGATTACATCCTGTAGTTGATTACTATATGGTTCATTTGGTGGAAGATTATATGTCCAGATCCATTATGCTATTTAATACCCCTCTGATCTTGAGCATGATTATTATTTGTGAGTAATTACCTTTGTTTTTGAGGTCACAGGAGAAATTATGTTGCAAGTAATCATGTGAATTTGATATGTGTTCGATATTTTGATAGTATGTATGTTGTGATTCCCTTAGTGGTGTCATGTGAACGTCGACTACATGACACTTCACCATATTTGGGCCTAAGGGAATGCATTGTGGAGTAGCAATTAGATGATGGGTTGCGAGAGTGACAAAAACTTAAACCCCAGTTTATGCGTTATTCCGTAAGGGACCGATTGGATCCAAAAGTTTAATGCTATGGTTAGAATTTCTTCTTAATACTTTTCTCGTAGTTGCGGATGCTTGCGGGAGGGGTAATCATAAGTAGGAGGTTTGTTCAAGTAAGAACAACACCTAAGCACCGGTCCACCCACATATCAAATTATCAAAGTAGCGAACACGAATTAAACCAACATGATGAAAGTGACTAGATGAAATTCCCATGTACCCTAAAGAACGCTTTCCTTATCATAAGAGACCGTTTTGGCCTGTCCTTTGCCTCAAAAGGATTGGGCTACATTGCTGCACTTCTGCTACTACTATCATTACTTGCTCATTACAAATTATCTTGCTATCAAACTACTCTGCTACTTACAATTTTAGCACTTGCAGACATTACCTTACTGAAAACTACTTGTCATTTCCTTCTGCTCCTCGTTGGGTTCGACACTCTTACTTATCGAAAAGAGCTACAATTGATCCGCTATACTTGTGGGTCATCAAGGCTATTTTCTGGCGCCGTTGTCGGGGAGTGAAGCGCCTTTGGTAAGTGGAATTTGGTAAGGAAACATTTATATAGTGTGCTGAAATTTATTGTCATTTGTTACTATGGAAAACAATCCTTTGAGGAGTTTGTTTGGGGTATCTTCACCTCGTTCGGAACCATAGTTAGCTACCCCTCAACCTACTACACCTACTGAAAATATTGAATATTAAATTCCTTTGGGTATGATAGAACAACTGCTAGCTAATCCTTATGCAGGAGATGGAACCGAACATCCTGATATGCACTTGATATATGTAGAACAAATTTGTGGATTGTTTAAGCTTGCAGGTTTACCTGGGATGAAGTTATGAGAAAGGTTTTCCCTTTATCTTTGACAGGAAAAGCATTGGCATGGTATAGGCTATGCGATGATATTGGATCATGGAATTGGAATCGTTTGAAATTGGAGTTCCACCAAAAAGTTATCCTATGCATCTAGTTCATCGTGATCGGAATTATATATATAATTTTTGGCCTTGTGAAGGAGAAAGTATCACTCTAGCTTGGGGGAGGCATAATTCAATGTTATATTCATGCCCCAATCATGAGCTCTCAAGAGAAATTATTATCCAGAACTTTTATGCTCAGCTTTCTCGTAATGATCAAACCATGCTTGATACTTCTTGTGCTGGTTCTTTTATGAAGAAGACTATTGAATTCCAGCGGGATCTTTTGGAAAGAATTAAACGCAACTATGAAGATTGGGAACTCAACGAAGCTAAAGAGTCAGGTATTAAACTTAAGTATGATTGTGTTAAATCTTTATGGATATTGATGCTTTCCAAAAGTTTACTACTAAATATGGACTTGACTCTGAGATAGTAGCCTCCTTTCGTGAATCATTTGCTACTCATGTTGAACTCCCTAAGGAGAACTAGTTTAAATATCACCCACCTATTAAAGAAGAAATTAAAGAACCGGTACCAGTTAAAAAATAAACATTACTTATAATATTGATCTAGTTGTTCCTTCTGCTTATATTGAGAAACCACCTTTCCCTGTTAGGATAAAGGAACATGCAAAGTTTGAAATGTGGTTAACAAAAGCTATATTAGAACACCTAAACCTGATGAACAAATTAAAGTAGAACCTAGTATTGCTATGGTTAAAGATCCCTTAGAAGAAGATATGGATGGGCATGTTATTTACTTCTATGAAGAAGCTGCTAGAATTGCCAAACCTGATAAAAAGGATAAACATAGGCCTATTATTGGCATGCCCGTCATCTCAGTTAAAATAGGAGATCACTGTTATCATGGTTTATGTGACATAGGTGCTAGTGTGAGTGCTATTCCTTATACCTTATATCAAGAAATTACGAATGACATAGCACCCGCACAGATAGAAGAAATAGATTTTACTATTAAACTTGCCAATAGAGACACTATATCACCAATTGGGATTGTTAGAGATGTTGAAGTCTTGTGTGGGAAAATAAAATACCCTACTGATTTACTTGTTCTTGGTTCCCCACAAGATGACTTTTGTCCCATTATCTTCGATAGACCTTTCTTGAACACCATTAATGCTAGAATAGACTGTGACAAACAAACTGTTGGTGTTAGTTTTGGTGATGAGTCTCATGAGTTTAATTTTTCCAAGTTTAGTAGAAATCTTCATGAAAATTAATTGCCTAGTAAGGATAAATTAATTGGTCTTGCTTCTATTGATGTACCACCTATAGATAATTTAGAACAACTAGTAATAATGTACGTGCAATGCATGTTTATATTAGGTAGGATATTAGTTGCATGTTATATTAGGTAAGATATATCTGTTGCACATTGGCATTTGGTAAGATATCAATTATTATTTTCACGGAAATGGTAGGATATTAATTACATGGCATATTTCATGTGATAGCGTTGAGTCAAAACGTGTTTCTAACCAATGGCAGTGGTGGGTAATTAGAGCGTTAAACGTATTTGGTGCTCAACATTGGAGCAATTTGAACTGCTAGATAACATGATTTGACGGTTGAGATGGTTTGGATCTGCCCCTTTGGGTCTTTTTATATTGGTATAGATATTTGCTAGACCATGAAAATGATTTTCATATGCATGAAAGGAATGAAATAGATAAAAATTTCTTTGAACAACGTCCTCTACTTAAACACAATTTGCCTATTGAAACTCTAGGAGGTCCTCCTCCACCTAAAGGTGATCCTGTGTTTGAATTAAAACAATCGCCAGGCACTTTGAAATATGCTTATCTTGATGAAAAGAAAATATATCCTGCTATTATTAGTGCTAACCTTTCAGAACATGAAGAAGAAAGATTATTGAAAGTTCTGAGGAAGCACCGAGGTTCTATTGGATATACTCTTGATGATATAATGGGCGTTAGTCCCACTCTATGTCAGCACAAAATTAATATGGAACCTGATGCTAAACCTGTTGTTGATCACCAACATGGGTTAAATTCGAGGATGAAAGAAGTGGTAAGAACGGAAATATTAAAACTTCTGGAAGCAGGTATAATCTATCTGATGCGGAGCATCCTTCCACCCCATGGACTCTACACCGACACATCAAGCCCCACGTGGACCTATGACAAGAGCTAGAGCACGTGCTTTGGAAACCAAGGTGAACTCCTTCCTACTTAGCTTGCATATGGATATGAATGGAACATTGTTGCTACCTCACCAAGATACGCTATGTCTCATTAGGTACGAAGAGGAACACCACCAAGAGGCTCAGGAGCACCCCCCCAAGGAGAAGAGGAACCACCCCAAGGCCACGCGGACCAAGACGGAGTGCAACAGCATCAAAACTGGAAGTCCCAGGTGACCTCGTGCGCACGGGCCCCCAAGACCCCGTGCCCACGGGCTATCCTGGAAGTTGACGCTGGAGCACCCCGTGCGCACGGGCCTGTACCGTGCCCACGGGACCCCCGAGCACACGGGCCCAACTTACCCCATGCGCACGGGCCTCCCAGGATGGACGACTGAGATCCCCAAACCGAGCCCCTCTTCATCTCTTTTGACCCCAAGACTATATAAACCGTACCTAGGGCTATGTTTAGGGTTAGCAAAGTATGAGATGAGATATTTGTGAGCTTTTCTCCTTCTACCTTCCCACTTGTGGAATCAAGGCCCCTTTGGGAAGAATCCTAGTGGATTTCAATACCTCCTCTAGGAGAAGACTATCTTCAAGACCTCCTCTAGGAGAATACTATCTTCAAGACCTCATCTCCTAGGAGTGGGAAGAATTTTGCCATTGTATCTTTCCTTTGATTGTGTTTGTGACTTGTGGATCTTGTATTGCTATTATAGTGGATGTGTAATTGGGGAATTGTTTGAGTGATTTCCTCTTTGTGTTCTTGAGAGTTTGCCCTTTTCCCCTCCAAGTGTGAAAAGATCCCCCTCTAGGATTTCATCCTATATCACTATCCCATAGCTGATAGTAGATGGGTAAGTCATGTTTATTGTGTTCCTAAGAAAGGAGGTATAACTGTTGTTCCTAATGATAAGAATGAACTTGTTCCACAAAGAATTGTTACAGGCTATAGAATGGTAATAGATTTTAGAAAATTAAACAAAGCAACTAGAAAAGATCATTACCCTTTGCCTTTTACTGATCAAATGCTTGAAAGATTATCTAAGAACACACACTTTTGCTTCCTTGATGGATATTCCGGCTTTTCACAAATACCTGTTTCTCAACCTGATCAACAAAAGACCACTTTTACTTGTCCCTTTGGAACTTATGCTTATAGATGTATGCATTTTGGTTTATGTAATGCACCTGCTACCTTTCAAAGATGTATGACTGCTATATTCTCTGGCTTTTGTGAAAATATTGTTGAGGTTTTCATGGATGACTTTTCTGTTTATGGGAAGTCTTTTGATGATTGTTTAAGCAATCTTGATCAAGTTTTGCAGAGGTGTGAACAAACAAATCTTGTCTTGAATTGGGAGAAGTGTCACTTTATGGTTAATGAAGACATTGCCTTGGGTCATAAAATTTCTGCAAGAGGTACTGAAGTGGACAAAGCTAAGGTTGATGCAATTGAGAAAATGCCATGTCCTAAAGATATAAAAGGTATTCATAGTTTCTTAGGTCATGATGGTTTCCATAGGAAACTTATCAAAGACTTTTCAAAAATTTCTAGGCCTCTTAATAGTCTCTTGCAAAAGGATATTCCTTTTGTTTTCGATGATGATTGTTTAGAAGTCTTTGAAACACTTAAGAAAGCTTTAATTTCTGCACATATTGTTCAACCACCTGATTGGAACTTGCCTTTTGAAATTATGTGTGATGCTAGTGATTATGCTGTTGATGCTGTTCTAGGACAAAGAGTTGATAAAAAAAACTTAATGTAATTCATTATGCTAGTAAAACTCTAGACAATGCTCAAAGAAATTATCCTACTACTGAAAAGAATTCTTAGCAGTGGTGTTTGCTTGTGATAAGTTTAGACCTTATATTGTTGATTCCAAAGTAACTGTTCACACAGACCATGCTGCTGTTAAATATCTTATGGAAAAGAAAGATGCTAAACCTAGACTTATTCGATGGGTTCTCTTATTACAAGAATTTGATTTGCATATCATTGATAGAAAATTAGCTGAGAACCCAGTAGCTGATAATTTATCTAGGCTTGAAAATGTGCTTGATGACCCATGATACGTCTCCAACGTATCTATAATTTTTGATTGCTCCATGCTATATTATCTACTGTTTTGGACTATATTGGGCTTTATTTTCCACTTTTATATTATTTTTGGGACTAACCTATTAATCGGAGGCCCAGCCCAGAATTGTTGTTTTTTGCCTATTTCAGTGTTTCGAAGAAACAGAATATCAAACGGAGTCCAAACAGAAAAATTCTTTTTGGAATGTGATTTTCTTCTCGGATAAGACCCAGGAGACTTGGACCCTACTCCAAGAAGTACCGGAGGCGGTCACGAGGGTAGGGGGCGCGCCCCCCTGCCTCGTGGGCCCCTCGGTGCTCCACCGACGTACTCCTTCCTCCTATATATACCCACGTACCCCCAAACGATCAGAAGAGGAGCCAAAAACCTAATTCCACCACCGCAACTTTCTGTATCCATGAGATCCCATCTTGGGGCCTGTTCCGGAGCTCCGCCGAAGAGGGCCGTCATCATGGAGGGCTTCTACATCATCATAGCCCCTCCGATGAAGTGTGAGTAGTTTACCTCAGACCTTCAGGTCCATAGTTAGTAGCTAGATGGCTTCTTCTCTCTTTTTGGATCTCAATACAATGTCCTCCCCCTCTCTTGTGGAGATCTATTCGATGTAATCTTCTTCTTTTGCGGTGTGTTTGTTGAGACCGATGAATTGTGGGTTTATGATCAAGTCTATCTATGAACAATATTTGAATCTTCTCTGAATTCTTTTATGTATGATTGGTTATCTTTGCAAGTCTCTTCGAATTATCCGTTTGGTTTGGCCAACTAGATTGGTAGTTCTTGCCATGGGAGAAGTGCTTAGCTTTGGGTTCGATCTTGCGGTGTTCTTTCCCAGTGACAGAAGGGGCAGCAAGACACGTATTGTATCGTTGCCATCGAGGATAACAAGATGGGGTTTATTTCATATTGCATGAATTTATCTCTCTACATCATGTCATCTTGCTTAAAGCGTTACTCTGTTTTTAACTTAATACTCTAGATGCATGCTGGACAGCGGTCGATGAGTGGAGTAATAGTAGTAGATGCAGAATCGTTTCGATCTACTTGTCACGGACGTGATGCCTATATACATGATCATGCCTAGATATTCTCATAACTATGCTCAATTCTGTCAATTGCTCAACAGTAATTTGTTCACCCACCATAGAAAACTTATGCTCTCGAGAGAAGCCACTAGTGAAACCTATGGCCCCCGGGTCTATTCTCATCATATCAATCTCCATCACTTTAATCTTGTTTTGTTTTTACTTTGCCTTTTACTTTTCACTTTGCATCTTAATATCAAAAATACCAAAAATATTATCTATCGGATCTCACTTCCGTAAGTGACCATGAAGGGATTGACAACCCCTAATCGCGTTGGTTGCGTTGAGCTCTTTATGTTGTGTAGGTACGAGGGACTTGCGCGTGGCCTCCTACTGGATTGATACCTTGGTTTTCAAAAACTGAGGGAAATACTTACGCTACTCTGCTACATCATCCCTTCCTCTTCGGGGAAAACCAACGCAAGCTCAAGACGTAGCAAGAAGGATTTCGAGCGCCGTTGCCGGGGAGTCTACGCAAAAAGTCAACATACCAAGTACCCATCACAATCCCTATCTCCCGCATTACATTATTTGCCATTTGCCTCTCGTTTTCCTCTCCCCCCCAATTCACCCCTGCCGTTTTATTCGCCCTCTCTCTCCCTATCCTCCCTCTCTATTTGCCTCTTTTTGCCCATTTGCTTTTGTTTGCTCGTGTGTTGGATTGCTTGTTTGTCACGATGGCTCAAGATACTACCAAATTGTGTGACTTCACCAATACAAACAATAATGATTTTCTTAGCACTCCGATTGCCCCTCTTGCCAATACTGAATCTTGTGAAATCAATACTGCTTTGTTGAATCTTGTTATGAAAGATCAATTCGCCGGCCTTCCTAGTGAAGATGCCGCTACTCATCTGAATAGCTTCGTTGATTTATGTGATATGCAAAAGAAAAAAGATGTCGATAATGATGTCGTTAAATTGAAGCTATTTCCTTTTTCTCTTAGAGATCGTGCTAAAGCTTGGTTTTCGTCTTTGCCTAAAAATAGTATTGATTCTTGGAACAAGTGCAAAGATGCTTTTATCTCTAAGTATTTTCCTCCCGCTAAGATCATCTCTCTTAGAAACGATATTATGAATTTTAAGCAACTTGATCATGAACATGTTGCACAAGCTTGGGAGAGAATGAAATTAATGATACGTAATTGCCCTACTCATGGTTTAAATTTGTGGATGATTATACAAATTTTTTATGTCAGATTGAATTTTGCTTCTAGAAATCTTTTAGATCCGGCCACGGGAGGCACTTTTATGGAAATCACTTTAGGAGATGCTACTAAACTCCTAGATAATATTATGGTTAATTATTCTCAATGGCATACTGAAAGATCTTCTAATAAAAAAGTGCATGCGATAGAAGAAATCAATGTTTTGAGTGGAAAGATGGATGAACTTATGAAATTATTTGCTACTAAGAGTGTTTCTTCTGATCCTAATGATATGCCTTTGTCTACCTTGATTGAGAATAACAATGAATCTATGGATGTGAATTTTGTTGGTAGGAATAATTTTGGTAACAACGCTTATAGAGGGAATTTTAATCCTAGGCCTTATCCTAGTAATCCTTCTAATAATTATGGGAATTCCTACAACAACTCTTATGGAAATTATAATAAGATGCCCTCTGATTTTGAATCTAATATTAAAGAATTTATTTCTTCGCAAAAGAATGTTAATGCTATGATTGAAGAAAAATTGCTTAAGATTGATGATTTGGCTAGGAACGTTGATAGAATTGCTCTTGATGTTGATGCTTTGAAACTAAGATCTATTCCACCTAAGCATGGTATTAATGATTCTCTAAAAGCCATGATAATTTCAATTGATGAGTGTAAAGAAATAACCACTAGGATGCGTGCTTCCAAAGATGCCTTTATTAAAGTGTGTTCTTCTAATTCTTATGAAAATCAAGATGAAGATCTAAACGTTATTGATGTGCCCCCTATCAAATCTTTGTTTGGCAATATGAATCTTGATGAAACTGAATATGATCTTCCTTTACCTAGAAGGCGTTCCAAAAATTCGGAGTATTTAGATCTTTATGATGAAATTGACGAAAGTGGGATTGAAAGAAATAAAAATTTAGATCTTGCTAAACCCACTATATTGGATTTCAAGGAATTTAATTATGAAAGTTGCTCTTCGATTGATTGTATTTCTTTGTTGCAATCCGTGCTAAATTCTCCGCATGCTTATGGTCAAAAGAAAGCCTTCACCGAACATATTGTTGATGCCTTGATGCAATCTTATGAAGAAAAACTTGAGTTGAAAGTCTCTATCCCTAGAAAACTCTATGATGAGTGGGAACCAACTATCAAAATTAAAATTAAAGATCATGAGTTTTATGCTTTGTGTGATTTGGGTGCTAGTGTCTCCACTATCCCCAAAACTTTGTGTGATTTGCTAGATTTCCGCGATCTTGATGATTGCTCTCTAAACTTGCATCTTGAGGATTCCACTATTAAGAAACCTATGGGAAGAATTAATGATGTTCTTATTGTTGCAAATAGGAGTTATGTGCCCGTAGATTTCATTGTTCTTGATATAGATTGCAATCCTTCTTGCCCTATTATTCTTGGTAGACCTTTCCTTAGAACGGTTGGTGTGATTATTGATATGAAGGAAGGGAATATTAGATTCCAATTTCCATTAAAAAAGGGCATGGAACACTTTCCAAGAAAGAAAATAAAGTTGCCATATGAAACCATCATGAGAGCCACTTATGGATTGCCTTCCAAAGATGGCAATACCTAGATCTATCCTCGCTTTTATGCCTAGCTAGGGGCGTTAAACGATAGCGCTTGTTGGGAGGCAACCCAATTTTATTTTTTTGTTTTTTGTGTTTTTATTATGTTAGGGAATAAATAACCCATCTACACTCTGTTTGGATGTGGTTTTGTGTTTTAATTAGTGTTTGTGCCAAGCTAGACCTATTGAATCTTCTTGGATGATAGTTATTTGATCTTGCTGTAATTTCCAAAAACTTTGCGTTCAGTGCCCGAATTACTAAAAATCATCAGAACGTGATAAAATACTGATTCCAATTGCTGCTGATCAATAAACAAATTATCTAGGTCATATAATTTTGGTAGATGTTTTGGAGTTCCAGAAGTTTGCGTTAGTTACAGATTACTACAGACTATTCTGTTTTTGACAGATTCTGTTTTTCGTGTGTTGTTTGCTTATTTTGATGAATCTATGGTTAGTAAAATAGTTTATAATACATAGAGAAGTTGGAATACATTAGGTTTAACACCAAAATAAATTAAGAATGAGTTCATTACAGTACCTTGAAGTGGTTTTATGTTTTCTTTCTCTAACGGAGCTCACGAGATTTCTATTGAGTTTTGTGTTGTGAAGTTTTCAAGTTTTGGGTGAGTTCTTTTGATGGATTATGGAACAAGGAGTGGCAAGAGCCTAAGCTTGGGGATGCCCATGGCACCCCCAAGATAATCCAAGGACACCAAAAAGTCAAAGCTTGGGGATGCCCCAGAAGGCATCCCCTCTTTCGTCCACTTCCATCGGTAATTTACTTGGAGCTAGATTTTTATTCACCAACATGATATGTGTTTTGCTTGGAGCGTCTTGTATTATTTGTGTCTTTGTTTGTTAGTGTGCCACAATCATCCTTGCTGTACACACCTTTTGAGAGAGCCATACTTGAATTGAAATTCGATAGAATACTCTATGTGCTTCACTTATATCATTTGAGCGTTATAATTTTGCTCTATGTGCTTCACTTAGATCTTTTAGAGAATGGTGGTGGTTTCTTTTAAAGAAACTGTTGATCTCTCATGCCTCACTTAAATTATTTTGAGAGTCTTAATAGCATGGTAATTTGCTTAATATAAATATGCTTGGTGTTCAAGATATGTGAAATTTTCTTTTGAGTGTGTTGAATACTAAGAGAAGATTGAAGCATGATAATTGTTTTGAGATATGGAGGTGATAATATTAGAGTTATGCTAGTTTAGTAGTGGTGAATTTAAAGAATACTTGTGTTAAAGTTTGTGATTCCCGTAGCATGCATGTATGGTGAACCGTTATGTGATGAAGTCGGAGCATAATTTATTTATTGATTGTCTTCCTTATGAGAGGCGGTTGGGGACGAGTGATGGTCTTTTCCTACCAATCTATCCCCCTAGGAGCATGCGCGTAATACTTTGCTTTGATAACTTCTAGATTTTTGCAATAAGTATATGAGTTCTTTATGACTAATGTTGATTCCATGGATTATATGCACTTTTCCCATCCTTCCACCATTGCTAGCCTCTCTAATACCGCGCACCTTTCGCCGGTATCATACACCCACCATATACCTTCCTCAAAACAGCCACCATACCTACCTATCATGGCATTTCCATAGCCATTCCGAGATATATTTCCATGCAACTTTCCACCATTCCGTTTATTATGACACGCTCCATCATTGTCATATAGCTAGCATGATCATGTAGTTGACATCGTATTTGTGGCAAAGCCACCATTCATAATTTTTTTCATACATGTCACTCTTGATTCATTGCATATCCCGGTACACCGCCGGAGGCATTCATATAGAGTCATATTTGTTCTAAGTATCGAGTTGTAATTGTTGAGTTGTAAGAAAAATAAAAGTGTGATGATCATCATTTTCTAGAGCATTGTCCCAAGTGAGGAAAGGATGATGGATACTATGATTCCCCCATAAGTCGGTATGAGAGTCCGGACGAAAAAAAAGAGGCCATAAAAAAAGAGAAAAGGCCCAAATAAAAAAATGAGAGAAAAAGAGAGAAGGGACAATGGTACTATCCTTTTACCACACTTGTGCTTCAAAGTAGCACCATGATCTTCATGATAGAGAGTCTCTCGTTATGTCACTTTCATATACTAGTGGGAATTTTTCATTATAGAACTTGGCTTGTATATTCCAATGATGGGCTTCCTCAAATTGCCCTAGGTCTTCATGAGCAAGCGAGTTGGATGCACACCCACTTAGTTTCTTTTGATGAGCTTTCGTATACTTATAGCTCTAGTGCATCCGTTGCATGGCAATCCCTACTCACTCACATTGATATCTATTGATGGGCCTCTCCATAGCCCGTTGATACGCCTAGTTGATGTGAGACTATCTTCCCCTCTTTTTGTCTTCTCCACAACCACCCTTCTATTCCACATAGTGCTATGTCCATGGCTCACGCTCATGTATTGCGTGAAGATTGAAAAAGTTTTGAAAAAGCTAGAGTATGAAACAATTGCTTGGCTTGTCATCGGGGTTGTGCATGATTTAAATACTTTGTGTGGTGAAGATAGAGCATAGCCAGACTATATGATTTTGTAGGGATAACTTTCTTTGGCCATGTTATTTTGAGAAGACATAATTACTTTATTAGTATGCTTGAAGTGTTATTATTCTTTATGTCAATATGAACTTTTGTATTGAATCTTTCTAATCTGAATATCCATACCGCAATTAAGAAATTTTGCATTGAAATTATGCCAAGTAGCACTCCGCATCAAAAATTCTCTTTTTATCATTTACCTACTCGAGGACGAGCAGGAATTAAGCTTGGGGATGCCTGATACGTCTCCAACGTATCTGTAATTTTTGATTGCTCCATGCTATATTATCTACTGTTTTGGACTATATTGGGCTTTATTTTCCACTTTTATATTATTTTTGGGACTAACCTATTAACCGGAGGCCCAGCCCAGAATTGTTGTTTTTTGCCTATTTCAGTGTTTCAAAGAAACAAAATATCAAACGGAGTCCAAACAGAAAAATCCTTTTTGGAACGTGATTTTCTTCTCGGATAAGACCCAGGAGACTTGGACCCTACTCCAAGAAGTACCGGAGGCGGTCACGAGGGTAGCCCCCCCTACAGGGTGCACCCCCTGCCTCGTGGGCCCCTCGGTGCTCCACCGACGTACTCCTTCCTCCTATATATACCCACGCATCCCCAAACAATCAGAAGAGGAGCCAAAAACCTAATTCCACCGCCGCAACTTTCTGTATCCACGAGATCCCATCTTGGGGCCTGTTCCGGAGCTCCGCCAGAGAGGGCCGTCATCACGGAGGACTTTTACATCATCATAGCCCCTCCGATGAAGTGTGAGTAGTTTACCTCAGACCTTCGGGTCCATAGTTAGTAGCTAGATGGCTTCTTCTCTCTTTTTGGATCTCAATACAATGTTCTCCCCCTCTCTTGTGGAGATCTATTCGATGTAATCTTCTTCTTTTGCGGTGTGTTTGTTGAGACCGATGAATTGTGGGTTTATGATCAAGTCTATGTATGAACAATATTTGAATCTTCTCTGAATTCTTTTATGTATGATTGGTTATCTTTGCAAGTCTCTTCGAATTATCCGTTTGGTTTGGCCAACTAGATTGGTAGTTCTTGCCATGGGAGAAGTGCTTAGCTTTGGGTTCGATCTTGCGGTGTTCTTTCCCAGTGACAGAAGGGGGAGCAATACACGTATTGTATCGTTGCCATCGAGGATAACAAGATGGGGTTTATTTCATATTGCATGAATTTATCTCTCTACATCATGTCATCTTTCTTAAAGCGTTACTTTGTTTTTAACTTAATACTCTAGATGCATGCTGGATAGCGGTCGATGAGTGGAGTAATAGTAGTAGATGCAGAATCGTTTCGATCTATTTGTCACGGACATGATGCCTATATACATGATGATGCCTAGATATTCTCATAACTATGCT
This sequence comes from Triticum urartu, assembly GCF_003073215.2. NCBI lineage: Eukaryota > Viridiplantae > Streptophyta > Magnoliopsida > Poales > Poaceae > Triticum > Triticum urartu. Next base: position 117,423,759 of record NC_053022.1, read on the forward strand.
CAATTCTGTCAATTGCTCAACAGTAATTTGTTCACCCACCGTAGAAAACTTATGCTCTCGAGAGAAGCCACTAGTGAAACCTATGGCCCCCGAGTCTATTCTCATCATATCAGTCTCCATCACTTTAATCTTGTTTTGTTTTTACTTTGCCTTTTACTTTTCACTTTGCATCTTAATATCAAAAATACCAAAAATATTATCTATCGGATCTCACTTCCATAAGTGACCGTGAAGGGATTGACAACCCCTAATCGCGTTGGTTGCGTTGAGCTCTTTGTGTTGTGTAGGTACGAGGGCTTGCGCGTGGCCTTCTACTGGATTGATACCTTGGTTCTCAAAAACTGAGGGAAATACTTACGCTACTCTACTGCATCATCCCTTCCTCTTCGGGGAAAACCAACGCAAGCTCAAGACTTAGCAACCCACTACCTATTGACGATAGTTTTCCCGATGAGCAGTTAGCTGCAATAAATGTTTCTCATAGTACTCCTTGGTATGCTAACTATGATAATTACATTGTTGCTAAATATTTACCACCTAGCTTTACATACCAACAAAAGACAAAAATTCATCTATGATTTAAGATATTACTTTTGGGATGACCCACGTCTTTATAAAGAAGGAGTAGATGGTATTATTAGACATTGTGTACCTAAGCATGAACAGGGACAAATCCTACGGAAATGTCACTCCAAAGCTTATGGAGGGCATCATGCTGGAGATAGAACCGCTCATAAGGTATTGCAGTCTGGATTTTATTGGCCTACTCTCTTCAAGGATGCCCGTAAGTTTGTCTTATCTTTTGATGAATGTCAAAGAATAGGTAATATCGGCAAGCGTCAAGAAATGCGTATGAATTATTCACTTGCTGTTGAACCATTTCATGTTTGGGGATTTGATTACATGGGACCTTTTCCTTCCTCTAATGGGTATACACATATTTGGTTGTTGTTGATTATGTTACTAAATGGGTAGAAGCTATTCCAACCAGTAGTGTCGATCACAACACCTCTATTAAAATGATTAAGGAAGTTATTTTCCCAAGGTTTGGAGTCCCCAGATATTTAATGACTGATGGTGGTTCAAACTTTATTCACGGTGCTTTCCGTAAAATGATTGCCAAGTATGGTGTTAACCATAAAATTGCATCACCATATCATCCTCAGTCTAGTGGTCAAGTTGACCTTAGCAATAGAGAAATAAAATTAATTTTGCAAAAGACTGTTAATAGGTTCAGGAAGAATTGGTCTAAGAAATTAGATGATGCACTTTGGGCTTATAGAACAGCATATAAAAATCCTATGGGTATGTCTCCTTATAAAATGGTTTATGGAAAAGCTTGTCATTTGCCTCTTGAGTTAGAATATAAAGCATTTTGGGCAATCAAAGAACTCAATTATGACTTCAAACTTGCTGGTGGAAAGAGGTTATTTGATATTAGCTCTCTAGATGAATGGAGAACCCAAGCTTATGAAAATGCAAAATTATTCAAAGAAAATGTTAAAAGATGGCATGACAAAAGAATCCAAAAGCATGAGTTTAAAGTCGGAGAATGTGTTCTTTTGTACAACTCTCATTTCAGATTCTTTGCAGGAAAACTCCTCTCAAAATGGAAAGGCCCATATGTCATCAAGGAGGTTTATCGGTCTGGAGCCATCAAAATAAATAATTTCGAAGGTACTAATCTGGAGGTTGTCAATGGGAAACGAATAAAACATTATATCTCAGGTACGCCCATTAATGTTGAAAGTAATATTATCCAAACTTTGACACCGGAAGAACACATAAAAGAGTCCTTCTGGAACTCTCCAGAATCGTGAAAATAAGGAGGTACGTGATACGGTAAGCAAACAGACTCCGAAAAATCCGCAAAAATATGTTTTTATCAGTTTTGGAATATTTAAAAAAATTGGAAATAAAGAAACTTCCAGGAAGTGTCCCCTGGTGGGCACAAGACACCAGGGCGCGCCAGCCAAGCCTGGCGCGCCCAGGTGGGTTGTGCCCACCTGAGACACCTTCCGAACTCCGTTTTTGTACAGTTTGCTTGTCCTCCCAGACAAAAAAATCTATATATACTTCCCGAACCTGTTGATCACCGTATCGCGGAGAAACCATCTGTTCTCTTTTCTTGCTGTTTTTTGTCAGATCTGTTGGGCCAGGCATCATGTCTTCTTCTTCCTCCAACAACGTGGAAGAGGATGCTTGGTTGATGAAGATCGAGCTGAAGAGAGAAGAGCCCGTAGAAGCCGTTGGAGGATATGAGAGCAAGGAGGTTACCGAGATCAGCCTTCCGTCTTCGAACAAGCACTGCCAGCTGAGGAGGAGGAAGATATCCTTAAACCTTACCTTGCTCATCTTACTCCTGCTGAGATTGAAGCCTTTCGCATCATTGAAATAGTTCGCATAAAAAATAAGCACTCGGGAAAATATTCTGCATCAAGAGCACATCACCCACCTCCAGAGCATCATTCATCGATTGGAGAATCTCTTGTTCCTTAAGGATAGAATCTCTTCATCACCACCATCATCTTCTTCACCACCAAAAGAGAACTGAGTATTGGGTATGGGCACTCCCCTTGGCATCCGCCAAACTTGGGGGAGGTGCTCCGGTATCGTATCATCCTACTATCCTTTTGATTTTACTTATTTTAGTTCGATCTTTTGCTTAAGATGAATAAAAATTTAGTTCAATCCTTTCTTCTTTGAGAGTTTGCTTAGTGATGTATCCTTGTAATCGTGTGCAAGTTATATAATAAAGTTTAGTGTGAGTTTTTGTTTTCTTTACTCTCATGTTGCAAATAAAGAAAAGAAATAAAGAAATAAAAATAGAAAGGAAATAAATAAAGAAAAGATTATAAACTAATCATATGGTAGGTGATGGCACCACATAAGGAAAAGTATAAGTAGAAAATTTTATTAGAGATTGACAAACATAGCATTAGTCAATGATGCAACTCATGAAAGAATTAATAAGGGAAGAAAAGATTCACATATAAATATACTATCCTAGAAATCTTTTGTGATTGTGAGACCTCATCAAAATATTATATGCCAAAATTGTTGACATTGGACAAGGAAGACAAGTAATGATTTATCTTTGTTTATATTCACATAGAAGTCATATTGTCATAGATCCTTCAACATGTGGTGTTTGCCTCCTATCTTTGCTAGCCAAAAATTCTGCACTAAGTAGAGATACTACTTGTGCATCCAAAAACCCTTAAACCCAAATCTCATTTTCAAGTGTCCACCATACCTACCTAAGGATTGAGAAAGATCCCTCAAATAAGTTGTCATCGGTGCAAAAAGGCAATAAAAATTGCTTCTAGAAGTGTGAGATCATTTAGTGTAAGAGAAAATTGAGCGTTGCATGAACTTGTGATGGTGAAGAATAAAAGCGATAGACTGCATAATAAAGGTTGCAATCACAAGGGGCAATGTAACATGACATTCTTTTGCACTAAGGGATTGAGCATACAAACAAATAAGCGCATGGCAACCTCTGCTTCCCTCTGCGAAGGGCCTATCTTTTACTTTTATGCAAGAGTCAAAGTTTTTCTCTCTATTCCTTTTACTTTTGTCCTTTCGCAAGCATCATGTAGTGAGGAAAGATCTAGGCACATATGTCCAGTTGAATATGGGTGGCATGAATTATTATTGTTGACATCACCCTTGAGGTGAGTACGTTGGGAGGCGAAACCATAAGCCCCTATCTTTCTATGTGTCCAGTTGAAACGTTTTGCTCAAGTGTACGCGGTGAGTGTTAGCAATCATAGAAGACTATATGATGGTTGAGTATGTGGACTTGCCTAAAGGCTCCGACACGTGACCCTTGATGAAAAGATGATGAATTGTACTTGTAAAGTTGACTGAGGACATAGTTTGTTGGTTTCTAATAGTGTTTTTGCTTTATACTTCGATTGTGTGATGAACTATTACTTATCCATGAGAAGTATATGATAAAAGTTCTATGATAAAAGTACTATGTTTAATTTTGTTGCATTTATAATAATCAACATGATGCTTCTATGTCCCTATTTTGTTTTTATCGACACCTCTCTCTCTCAAAGCATGTGGACATGTTTTTCGATTTCGGTTTTTGCTTGAGGACAAGCGAGGTCTAAGCTTGGGGGAGTTGATACGTCCATTTTGCATCATGTTTTCTTACTGTTATTTATAATGTTTTTATCCATAATAATGCTTTTCGGAGTAATTATAATGCCTTTTCTCTCATAATATGCAAGGTATACACAAAGAGGGAGAATTCTGGCAACTGGAAATCTGGACCTAGAAAAGCTACGTCAGGCTACATATGCTGCACAACTCCAAACAAGCTGGAACTTCATGGAGATTTTTTATGGAATATTTAAGAATTATTGAAGCAAATAACTACCAGATGGGGCCCACCGGGTGGGCACAACCCACCTGGGCGCGATAGGGAGCCCAGGCGTGCCCTGGTGAGTTGTGCTCTCCTCGGCCCATCTCCGGTGCCCATCTTTTGGTATATAAGTCATTTTGACCTAGAAAAAATAAGGGGAGGACTTTTGGGACAGAGCACCGCCGTCTCGAGGAGGAACTTGGGCAAGAGCACTTTTGCCCTCTCGCGGAGCGATTCCGCCGAGGGAACTTCCCTCCCGGAGGGGGAAATCATCATCATCACCAACAACTCTCCCATCTTGGGGAGGGCAATCTCCATCAACATCTTCAATAGCACCATCTCCTCTCAAACCCTAGTTCATCTCTTGTGTTCCGTCTTGTTACCGGAACTATAGATTGGTGCTTTTGGGTGACTAGTAGTGTTGATTACATCTTGTAGTTGATTACTATATGGTTTATTTGGTGGAAGATTATATATTCAGATCCATTATGCTATTTAATACCCCTCTGATCTTGAGCATGATTATTATTTGTGAGTGGTTACCTTTGTTCTTGAGGTCACGGGAGAAATCATGTTGCAAGTAATCATGTGAATTTGATATGTGTTCGATATTTTGATAGTATGTATGTTGTGATTCCCTTACTGGTGTCATGTGAACGTCGACTACATGACAATTAACCATATTTGGTCCTAAGGGAATGCATTGTGGAGTAGCAATTAGATGATGGGCTGCGAGAGTGATAGAAGCTTAAATCCAGTTTATGCGCTATTCAGTAAGGGACCGATTGGATCCAAAAGTTTAATGCTATGGTTAGAATTCATTCTTAATACTTTTCTCATAGTTGCAGATGTTTGCGGAAGGGTTAATCATAAGTAAGAGGTTTTCAAGTAAGAACAGCACCTAAGCACCGGTCCACCCACATATAAAATTATCAAAGTACCGAACATGAATTAACCCAACATGATGAAAGTGACTAGATGAAATTCATGTGTACCCTCAAAAACGCTTTGCTTATCATAATAAACCGTTTTGGCCTGCCCTTTGACTCAAAAGGATTGGCCTACCTTGCTGCACTTTTGTTACTACTATCGTTACTTGCTCATTACGAATTATCTTGCTATCAAACTACTCTGCTACTTACAATTTCAGCACTTGCAGACATTACCTTACTGAAAACTACTTGTCATTTCCTTCTGCTCATCGTTGGGTTCGACACTCTTACTTATCTAAAAGAGGTACAATTGATCCCCTATACTTGTGGGTCCTCAACCTACACAAAAATGATATCAGAATTATAGTTGAACATTCCACGAGCTTCACGACCAACCTTGATGTTGCTCAATTTTATTACAACTAATGAAGAAGCTGCTAGATGATACGTCTCCAACGTATCTATATTTTTTATTGTTCCATGTTGTTATATTATCACTCTTGGATGTTTTACAATCATTTTATAGCAACTTTATATCATTTTCTGGGACTAACCTATTGACATAGTGCCCAGTGCCAGTTGCTGTTTTTTTGCTTGTTTTTTACTTTGCAGAAAATCAATACCAAACGGAGTCCAAACACAGCGAAACATTTTGGAGAATTTTTCTGGGCCAGAAGACGCACGTTGGGCCAAAGAAGTACCAAAGGGGTGCCCCGAGGGGGGCACAACCCACGTGGGCGCGCCTAGGGGCCCAGGCGCGCCCTGGTGGGTTGTGCCCACCTCGGTGGCCTCCCGCACCGCTTCTTTGCTCTATAAATACCCCAATATTCCAAAAACCCTAGGAGAGTCGACGAAAATTAATTCTAGCCGCCACAAGTTCCAGAAATCACAGATCCAATCTAGACACCATCACAGAGGGGTTCATCATCCTCATTGGTGCCTCTCCGATGATGCATGCGTAGTTCATTGTAGACCTACGGTTCAGTGGTTAGTAGCTAGATGGCTTTCTCTCTCTCTTTAGATTCTCAATACAATGTTCTCTTGGAGATCTATTTTATGTAACTCTTTTTGCGGTGTGTTTGTTGGGATCTGATGAACTTTGAGTTTATGATCAGATCTATGTTTTTATCCATGAAAGTTATTTGATTCTTTTTTATCTCTTATATGCATGATTACTTATAGCCTCGTATTTCTTCTTCGAATCTTTTGGTTTAGTTAGGCCGACTAGATCGATTTTTCTTGCCATGGGAACAGGTGCTTTGTGATGGGTTCGATCTTACGGTGCTCGATCCCAGTGACAGAAGGGGAAATGACACGTATATATCGTTGCTATTATGGATAACAAGACGGGGTCTATTCCTACATGAATAGATCTTGTCTACATCATGTCATCATTCTTATTGTATTACTCCGTTTCTCCCTGAACATAATACACTAGATGCATGCTGGATAGCGGTCGATGTGTGGAGTAATAGTAGTAGATGCAGGTAGGAGTCGGTCTACTAATGATCATTGCCTGGATATCGTCATAATTATTTGAAGTTCTATCAATTGCCCAACAGTAATTTGTTTACCCGCTGTGTGCTATTTTTCCCGAGAGAAGCCACTAGTGAAATCAACAGCCACGGGTCTCTTCTTTATTATATTTGCCTTCGAGATATATTTGTATTTTCTTTTATTTTCAGATCTATTAATCCAAAAACCCAAAAGTATCTTGCTGCAATTTTTATTTATTTATTTTATCTCACGTTTCCGCGAGATCTATTTATCCAATCTACTACAAATTTTACCTATCTTTTACCCGGGAGGGATTGACAACCCCTCTTTTACGTCGGGTTGCAAGTATTTGTTCTTTGTGTGCTGGTGTCGTTCACGTAGTGTTGCGTGGTTCTCCTACTAGTTCGATAACCTTGGTCTCATCACTGAGATAAATACCTACTGTAGATGTGCTGCATCATCCCTTCCTCTTTGGGAAATACCGATGTAGTTCAAGCCGCATCACTAGCTCATGGGAGCAAGTACTTGCTCATTGCAGGATGCAAACATTGCTTCATTTTAGGTGAACTACACGAAAAGGTCCCAATGGTTTCCTCTGATTTCATTAAAGAATCCCAACCATAGAGAACCATTATCCGACAACATCTTAGTGTAAACAGGTAGTTATGCAACTTCTACTAGAACGGATTGACTACTAGCAGGAGACAATTTCGCCACATAGGCTAGGAAGGTAGGGGGACGCAGCCCCAGCTCGACCAAGTTTGGATTACAACCCAAAAGCTACCACAAAAACATCAGGGGGAAGATAGGGACTGAAAGAGCCAGCTTCAGCATCCCGGTCTAAGCACCCCCGACCTCCATCCTTGCGACACACGGTACACCTCACTTGCCACCTGTTCGACCCTAGTGCCACTGATAAAATGAAGTAATAATACAGTTAAAATAGAGTTATTGTCTTCTCTATCATTTCATTTCCAATGTAGATAAAGAAAGTGCTTCTCTTTGTTAGTATATGTTTCATCAACTAGTCCCATTGTTAATGTTTAAGTGTTTCTGCAAACTGGGGTGCTTAATTTTTGTTGAACTGCACAAAAATAGAGATTGGAATGTCTCAAGGCCCCTCCTTGTACTACCATTGTACACTGATGTTCATCACTTGCAGAAGGTGTATTTTTTATTAAATGTATTGTACCGCAATCTTTTCCCATTAAGAAAATGAAGTTTCTTCTATTTATTAGTGTATGTTTCATCAACTAGTGCCACTATAATGTAATCACGCCTTTTCATTATCTGTGCAAACAGGGTTATTCAGCTACATTTTGGTGAAACTACACAAATGTACGGATGGAACCAGCATATATATAGTGCAAGGTAACAATATCTAACATAAACGTGGCTTGCAAAAGCACAGATGCTCGGATGGTTCCTCAAGTTCTTGCCGACCTGCTGGAGAATATTTTAATCTGCGGGTGTTTAGCTTGAATTTTTTAGGGGACACTTTACTCGTTTCAGTGTTGCAGCAAATCATCTAATCAAATAGCAGTAGCTTATATTGGCACTTTTCTAGGGAGTACTCTTTTCTGAAAGAAGAACCAATCGATTTATATTTATTTGTAGACATTTTCACAACTTTGTTTTAGTTCGAGAGCTCTTTTAGGGTGATTGGCGTAGTACTCGAAGTTATACCCAGTACTTACCCATTAGCCGGCACACTGATTGTAAGCATGAGCAGATGGAAGATTAGGTCTAGTGCGAAGCTTACCGCCACAGTTGAGACGAGACGAGCGGTGACGAAACCATGGAGAATGGCGGGGAAGTGACGCCGCACCAACCAACCTCCTTTTATGGTGGGAAAACAAATACTCCGGTGGATCCGGCTTGCGTTGCACCCTCACGAATGACACACCGTACTTGATCGATTCGTCATCCTCCGGATGATCGACCCTCGATCTGTACGCCCACCACCTTCGCCTGACTTTTCTCTCGAGCGAATTTGTCTGCTCCGTCGCCCAGAGGAGATACTCGATGAACTCGATGGACTACGGCGTGACTGCCGCCGGGGAGCACATCGCCCCTGTCTCACTCTTTCTCATACATTCCCACATGGCCCTCACCGTCCCCGAAACCTCCCACTTGTTCTCAAACCAAGTACGGATCTCCTTCAACCTGGCTAACTTCGCCTGATCACCATCGGCGGTCTCCATGGTTGGCTTCTGCATCCTCTCCATCGATGTGCTTCTGAGAGGTGCGATGCTGGCTTTGGAAGATGAGAGGAGAGACGATGGTCTAGCAATGGAGAAGAGGGAGAGGCGAGACGGTGGTTTTGCAATGGAGAAGATGGAGAGGCGAGACGGTTGTTTTGGAATGGAGAATTGGAGAGGAGAGAGGGTGGTTTTACAATGGGGAAGAGGGAGAGGAGCGTGCGGCTATGATTTAGGATTGGATGAGAGGGGCGGCGGGCTGTGAGTGGATCAAAATAAAAATCAATTTACCCTTCAATTAAGAGACCCCATATTAACTAGTCTCCCTTGTATCTTGGTCATATTTTGACCATGATTGTAACAAATAAAATATATGTTATACGTTGCAAAATTGATATAATTGGAAAGTATATTCAGATACAAATCCAACTATATAATTCTTGATGACATGCATTCACATTTTTCTTGTCAAATACAATGTGTGGTCAAACTTTGACCCAAAATACGCAAAACAAAAAAACAGTACTTCCAAGACCATCGCCACTCCTCTCCTCTTCCATTTCAAAATAACTGCCGCTCCTCTCTTGTTCCAATCCAAAACCAGCGCCGCTCCTCTCATCTTCCATTTCAAAACCACCACCGCTCCTCTCCTATTCCAATCCAAAACCATCGTCGCTCCTCTTCCATTCAAAAACCATCGCCAGCGAGTGAAGGTGCTGTGGAGAAGTAGATAGATGGAGGAGTACAACAAATACATGAGGATCGCAGATGGCGACTGTCGGTGTCAAAACCGGCGGATCTCGGGTAGGGGGTCCCGAACTGTGCGTCTAAGGCGGATGGTAACAGGAGGCAGGGAACACGATGTTTTACCCAGGTTCGGGCCCTCTCGATGGAGGTAAAACCCTACGTCCTGCTTGATTAATATTGATGATATGGGTAGTACAAGAGTAAATCTACCACAAGATCAGAGAGGCTAAACCCTAGAAGCTAGCCTATGGTATGATTGTATGTTGTACTACGGACTAAAACCCTCCGGCTTATATAGACACCGGAGAGGGCTAGGGTTACACAAAGTCGGTTACAAAGGAGGAGATATACATATCCGTATTGCCTAGCTTGCCTTCCACGCCAAGTAGAGTCCCATCCGGACACGAGACGAAGTCTTCAATCTTGTATCTTCATAGTCCAATAGTCCGGCCAAAGGATATAGTCCGGCTGTCCGGAGACCCCCTAATCCAGGACTCCCTCAGTAGCCCCCGAACCAGGCTTCAATGACGATGAGTCCGGCGCGCAGTGTTGTCTTCGGCATTGCAAGGCGGGTTCTTCTCCAACTTTCAAGTGTTCATAAGCAGTGTCCGGCTCCATAAATGTTGAACCTCTTGGCTTCTGTGCCCAATAAGGGCTATCTCCCACGCGTCGAATGAATACGAGGCACCAGGGCATTTTTACATTCGCTCCCTAGCCAGATAAATAATTGTCTATTAAAGGGATGGGGATTCTTAGATCCAATCCATATCATCCTCCCCCAGCGAGAATTCATCTGAGCGTGCTTCGGAAAGATCCATTCTAGCATGGCCGACCTCCGCAGCTCCTCCTCCCGCCCCCGTAGCCCTAAGCCCGATGATTGGGAGAGGTGTTCAGTCCCGCACAGTCGATTAGTCGAGCTGCAGACCAAGGGATTACTCCCTCCGGCGTACATGGTGCCCGTTCGAGCCGGGCTCGCCACCTACAATGGCGGGGAGCAAGCGGAGAACTTTCCCTGTCCCTCCATGGGGGAACGGGTTTGCCTTGTTCCTTACTTAATAAGGGGACTCGGATTTCCAATCCATCCATTCCTCCGCGGGCTCCTGGAGTTCTACGGCCTCCAACTACACAATCTCACCCCTGCCTCCATCCTACACATCGCTGGCTATGTTGCTCTCTGCGAGTTGTTCCTGGGCTGCGAGGCTCACTTTGAGCTGTGGAAAAGGCTATTCTGCATTGTCCCTCGCACACAGAGGGAATCACTTTATCAAGTGGGCGGAGCCGAAATATGGCGTATCGCCGATACCGGATACCTGTCTGGTACCCCGAAGAAGCCGTCCGAAGACCGGCCTTCGGAATGGTTTTATATGGAGGACGTCCCCCTTTCGGACCCTGTTCGGCGGGGTCTACCTGAGTTCAACAATGCTCCTCTGAAGAAGCGCCGAAGTTGGCGCCCACGGAGCCCCCAGGCAGAAGACAACGGAAAAGTCCTCTATCTGATGAACCAGATCAAAGCACTAGCTCGATCTGGACTGACAATAATCGAAGTTATGTCAATTTGCATAACGCGGGGAGTGCAGCCACTCCAATATCGTGGGCACCCCTTGTGGTGCTATAACGGGGCGGATGACGCCACCCGCTGCGGGCGTAAGGGTCCGGACAATGCTGCCGCTTTAGCGAAGATTCTGCCCGAACTGTTCAAGGGCGAGGAAGAGGAGTTCACCCGCATCAAACCATGGGATGGATTATCTATGTACAATCCTCCAAGCTGGGTAAGTTATATTTCCCTGCTCCCATTTTTCCCGCATTCTTAGTCGTAAGCATTCACCTTGCGACCTTGCGGTAGGAACTGCGAAAAGCCATAAAGGAGGTCAGCAGCCCTTCTCCACAATCAGAGGACCCTGACCGGGCCATCGATTCCGGACTTGAAGAAGATCCGGTTATCTCCGTGGAACTGATAGACCGGCAGTTCTATCAGTTAAGCTGCGACGATGCCCCGGTGGCCATTACGGCCGACTATCCCGGACTGCTCCCTGCATGGCAGGTAAGAAAAATCAAAACGTCCCAACTCCAAAACTAGGATCCCCTTTTAGGCTCTTCACCCACCATATACACATGGCATCTTTTACAGGGAAGGCATTCAGGACGCCCTGCCGAACCCGCGACAACTCGCCAACAAGAGGTGCTGAGGCCGGGTAGGCCAAAAAGGAAGGCGGTCAGGACGGAGACGCCGGCGCAAAGGTATAGGAAAAACCCTGCTCCGTGGTTGACGTATTTCTCAAAATGTAATGACGCCCGCGTTTCTTTAACAGAAAGAACGCTCGCCGGAATATGTCCGGCGATGCTGCCAATCAAGCTTCCACCAGTCGAGCGCTAGGACCGGACATAGAGGCGGAAGGCGATATGGGGAAGGCGCCGGATAATCCCCCGACAGAGGATGCGGATAGATTGTCCGCTACAAACTCACATGTGGAAAGCGCCATGAATCATAGGTGCCGCCGGGCCGTACTCCGTGACGCTTGTTTCTCACCAGAGGCGTTCGACGCCTTCAATTCTGGAGAGGCATACCTCCGTGCTGCTCAAGATGGTCTAGCCAGAGCCACGGATCAGTATGTAAAGGATGTACGGGTGAGTAAATCTGACGATTTATATGTATCAGTAGCCCCTGAGACTTGAAACAGTTAGCAGAACTGATTTAAGGATCATCTATAATGTGCAGGTTCTTACAGAGAAGAATACTAGGCTGTCCCAGGAGCTGGAGGAATGCAAGACCCAACTGGGGGCCTCTCTTGCCGCATTGCAGGAACAGAAAAAGCCTCCCGTTGGTAACATTTACTTTAAAGAATGGTGGTTACCATATAGTGTGCGGCGTGTCTGCAGATCTAATAATTGATTTTGCAGATGAGTCCGGAGAAAGTCCGGGGGACCAGCATGTTATGCGACAGCTAGAGGCTGGCAAACGCGTGCTGAGTAAGGTTGTGCTGGAGAAAAACAGTCTCCAAGATGCCAATGTTAAGCTGAACGTTGAACTAAAAGACGTTCGGTGCCAGCTTGCGGACTCTGAGAAGGAGAATAAGCGGCTTCTGCGCGGCATTTTTAGTAAGTGCTTGAACGAATCCTACTAAAGGAGTTCGGCAAAGAAGTCGACTGATAGCGTTATGTCCGTAGGTATGCTGACGGGTCGTCCCGCAGAGGAAATGCCCGGGTCTGCGGGTGATCTTCTGTCCGAGCTGTCACATCTGCACGAACAAGTTCGGCAGGTGATGCAAGGTGTTGCCCAGGCTTTGTGGCCATCTGTCTCCTTGCCAGAGGGCATTGCAGAGATTACGGAGAAGCTCAAGGGAGCACGGCGGCGCCTCCGATTATGGAAGATATCAGCCTGCCGACAGGGTGCCTGTCGGGGATATACCCCGCGGCGTAAACCGGCCGGAAGTTAACCCGGCCAGGACTTGGCGGTTTATCTGAAGACCCCGCTGACACTTGGCGAGTTACTGGCGACCCGTCCTGACCTGGCGGTTTACAAGCAACCCACCTGGTCATTATAACTCACTGGTGATCCAGCATGCGGGACAGACGGATGACAAGGCCCAAGGCCCAGAAGGCCGGTTCACGCTTAATGGTGGGCCGGTTTAAGAGGAAAGGCATGAGGAACGTTTATCTTACAAGGAGTTAAGACCTGGACTTGTATCCGGTTTGTATTAGAGATAGACTAGTCCTAATCCTAATAGGACTCTACATGTAACCCGCCCCTCCAACATATATAAGGAGGGGCAAGGCTCCCCGAAAGGGGGACAAGTTCCACGAGTTGGACAAGTTAGGTTTAGACAATAGCTCTCAAGATAGAGCACTCTTGTAACCGTGATCATCATCATCATCAATATCAATGAAGTAGGACGTAGGCTTTTACCTCCACCGTGAAGGGCCGAACCTGGGTAAAACCTCGCGTCTCTCGTCCCTCTCAACCCCTCTCAAGCTACCACATAGATGCGTTGGCCTCACGACTAAGTCCTGACACTAAGGACATCTGCCGTGACAATTCCACGACAGTTGGCGCCCACCGTGGGGCCTGCGCACGGTGGTGTTGAGTTCTTGGAGGGATCTTATCTAGGGTTCGAGAAGTTTTCATCTGGATGAAGAAAATATCGGTTTTCTGAAAGATCTACATCAACTTCGAGTTCATTGGTTCAGATTTTACAATACACGGGATTTAAGTCAAAGAGCACAAACTAGGGTTACGTGCGCCACCACGCGCATCTGGCGTTCCGACAAATCAGATCGGGATTGTGTTTCCGCTGCGGCACCGCTTACCAAGTCGAAACTGACAGGTGTTCCATCTCCAGCGTTCATGTTCAAGGTACAATCGTTTTTGTCCGATCCGCCGATTCGTTGTTGTTGCATACAGGCTGCAAGTTGCGATTTGCATGGCTACTACATACAAGATCAAGACCCAAAAGCTGCGGCTGTCATGGTCCCATCCGCCGTGTTTTCTACTACTGGTCGCTTGAAATCCTGAGGTAAAACAGCGATCGGCTTCCTTTAATTCACGTGAAGATCGAAGGAACTAAGAAAAGAAGAAAGTACTACTCTGTCGCTGGGGAGGACTCCTTGGTTTGCCTGGCCGCCGTGACCTCATACTACGCCGGCCTGATCCGCCGGGTCTGAACTGCCACCGCACCTTGGGCCGCCGCATCGCGGCTCGGCCACGCACCCTGCCTCCGCGGGGGCTTCTTCGAGTCGGGCCTGGCCTTGTTCCACCTACATCGTGGTCTACTTCGCCTCGAAACCAACATACACGAGTGATACTGCCTCAGCATGCGTGCATGTATATACTTGCAGAAATATGAGCTTTACCGGTCAGCAGTGGTGTCACTCTCAGGTCACGTATCACCTTCATGATGGTTGTGCCTTGAGTCGCCTCCGCCGTGGCCGTGCCTGTGGGGCACCGCCACAGTTTGCCTCTACTTCCGTATTGCCTCCATCTTCAACCCGGCCTTGTTCCGCTTTAAACCGGCCACATATCAAGCCGCCTCCACTAACCGGCCCGGATCGGATGGGGTCGTGGGCGTGGACTCGTTACGTAGCCGCTGCAGCTGTGCCTCGATCCTGCTTCCGAGCCGCCGCCGGACCGGTGACGGGCCGCCCCGGACTCGCCTCTGTTGCCCTGAGACGCCTTGCTCCTCCGAGCCACCTCGAGTCGCCGTATTCGCGGCCAAACCACCCCGGCCTCGCTCAAACCGGCTTCACCTTCACCTCCACCGTTGGGCCGCATGCTCGTCACTCAGCTGTCGTGCGTCGAACCACCATTGCGCTGCTACCTTGAACCAGATGACAAACCGCCATGGTGTGCCATGTCTCATTATTTCCGCAGACTTACCTACGCTGACGAGTCGCCGTTGCCGCACCTTGTTTCGGCCCAGGTGCTATCTTCTCTATATATTTTATTAGCGCATGTTAAACTATTTGAGAACAGTTACTCTGTCTTTCAATATATTTTATGCAGGACAAAGTCCACTACAAAAGTTGCATCGTACCATGGACAGGAGGCTCATACCGGTTTAAACGTTATGGCCAATTCTTGCGCCTGCACCGGTTTAAATGTTGTGGCCAACTCTCGCGCCTGCACCGACTACTACTGTCGCGCCCGAATTGTCAGTCTGCACTGGTTTAGAAATGCCGCGTCCGATTCTCCCGTCCACGCCGGCTTACAACGTCGCGGCCGACTCATCTGTCGGAGCCGCCACTGATGCTGTTGTCGTCTCTGCCGTCCGTCTCTCGCGGCCTGGTATACATCAACACACCGGGGTGCACCTGTCTGCATGAGCTGTTTATTTGAGTATGAGCAAGTCACTGCTTGGGAAGCCGGTTTTTCTTCCAACAAATTGGAGGCAAATTATCATGTATTATCAGCCGCCGTCTGCACTGGATGGCTCAATGGGCAGGCATGCAAGTCGCCGCCACTACAGTTTTGGTTAAACTTCAAATCGCCAGTTGGAAGGAACCATTGGCCGAGTTGCTGACACGGCTCGTATGGGATCATTTATAACCCGCCGCAGTCACCTCAACTTTCTGTGGATTCACATCGCATTATCAACATCAATGATATACACCTTCTGCTATGGTCAAACACGGAGAATCTCAAGCCAACTCCTCGAGTCACCTTGAGACTCGGGGGCTACAATGATATGATTCAGCTATATGCCGGTTTTTCAGTGAAGTCAAGAACCCCAGGACATTGGAGAGAAAGATAACTCGGTCCCGGAGGCTACTGTTATATTGATGAAAATTTAAAGGCCGTCAGAAATATTCCGGCTCACAATGATGCTTCCGATTTGCAATCTGGTTCAAGAAAAATCTATTCTCCTACAAAGCTCTGAAGCGCTCAAATCCAGTTTAACAATGTCCGGTTCAAAAAGGAATTAACTTCTCGCAAGTTCGAGTTTAAAGGCCGTCAAAAAATTTCTGGCTAAAAATGAAGATTCCGGTTTAAAATTTGGTTCAAGGGAAAGATGTCTCCCACAAAGCTTTGAAGCTCTCAATATCCGGTTCAAGATCCCGGTTCAAGAAGAATTTATCTCTTGAAAAAAGTTAAAAATTGCCAAAGAGGACCTGCTGCCATGATGCGCAGTTCAAGCATGGGTATCCCGCCTTACTGGCCTGACATATTATTGATCACATGGGGGCTTCTGCTTCATAAAGCGGGGTCTCTGTTCTTTTACATCATGTGTGGTTACACGGAGTTGTTCTAAAACGGCCTCCGGTTTACCCCTTGAGTTAGCTTTTCAAAAGCATCATGTTATATCACTTGGGGGCTTGGTCGTGTCCGAACCAATGCAATACCTCTTGATAGGCGAGAGCCACCAGATCACTTGGGGACTTGGTCACGTCTGAACCAGTCATGCCTCTTGATCGGCCTAAGGTCACAGAATCACTTGGGGGCTTGGTCGAACCCGAACCATTGCCATGCCACTTGATCGGCATAAATGCCACAGTTTCATTTGGGGACCTGGCTGACTTGAACCATAGCTACACCTATCGGGAGCTTGGTCGTGTCCGACCATGGTAACGCCATCTGATCAGCTCAAATAAGCCTCTTTTTGCAAATGGTTTGATCATTGCCTTTGCTTCAATATTTTCCTTGATAGATGTTTCTTTTATTTTTGTTGCGTTTTTAAACCGACAAAGTTTTAAACCGGCCCAAACTGTCAATTACAAATTGACAGAACACGGTCAAATCTTAATCCAGAGACTATCTGCCCGGTTT
Source organism: Triticum urartu (assembly GCF_003073215.2). Lineage (NCBI taxonomy): Eukaryota > Viridiplantae > Streptophyta > Magnoliopsida > Poales > Poaceae > Triticum > Triticum urartu. The sequence goes on from NC_053022.1 coordinate 117,440,772, forward strand.
GATTTTCTGTTACCATCCTATTATGGAGTAAACCGGTGTTTATCACAGCCCAGCACGGTTTTATCATAAACCGGCACAATATGGAAGGAGTTATCAATACTCAAGATTGGGGTTATCACCTTTACTACAAAAAGTTGGTAAAACCAACAATGTGATTCAATGTCACGGGTATGATCTATTTCATATTTGATTATTCTTAAAGGCAGCCTTGGTTATAAACCCGGGTTATACGTTGGGCATTATGACCCGTCCGGCCGTAAACCGCCAGGACACTTTAAACTTGTTGTATGCAGAAACAGGTTTGTTAAACCGGCCTGGCTTTGGACTATAAGTCGCCAGTATATATATTTGGATTGCGCCATTGGAATCATGCGTTTATAAATCATTGGGTCATATTATTCAAATAGCAAGTTTGGCTGAATTTTCATTATGATATTGAATGAATGAGGTTTTCACCGGATTATGTTATCTTGAATAGCCAACATGGTTGGATTTTTATGGTTATTAATAACCGGTATTATTGAGGTTTTCAAAGTTGCTTTAGTGCAATGGCTATCATATTATCAATAGATATGATTTATTCTACAATTGAAGGAATAGTCCCGAGTCGCTGCAGGCTTACAACCCGACACTTGGGGGCTACATTATTCAAATCGAGATTACATGCAAGTCTCATGTCGCTACAAGCATGAATCATGACACTTGGGGGCTAATGCAAAGTCATTTTTACTAGTCTTATTGAAGACCCGACTCATCATATTGTAATGAGCCGGCCCTTGGGGGCTACCAATTGCTCCTGTCAACAATTCAAGGTACACAAGTTTTTATCCATTATATTGAAGGATCCACTCCTCAGTTGGTAAAGCACAAAGCTCTTAACCTTATGGACGTGGGTTCAAGCCCCATGATGGGATTTACATCATATGATGTTATTTTCAATGAAGTATATATAAAGTCCCAGCTCAATATTATCTTACTGAACCGGCCCTTGGGGGCTACACATCACTGCTAAAATCTACATGATTATATTTACAAAGTCCCTGCTCATTATTGCATAATGACCCGGCCCTTGGGGGCTACATTGATTGAAGTTTTTATAAGCAATTACAAGTCCCAGGTTGCTGCAAGCATGACAACCCGGCACTTGGGGGCTACATATATGGAGTATTCAGTTTATATGATTGAGATGAACAAACCGGATTTCTTCAAGGTTGAAACACTTATTGGAGCAAGTCTTAAGTTATCACTATGTTCTCCTCTTAAGACTTGGGGGCTACAGGTATTATGCATATAAAGGAGTAACATCTTCATTTTATTAGTTTTGAGCAAATCAGGAAGATCAATTACATGACCCGGTGTCGACAACAATTATGACCCGGCGCCATCAATATTTATAAACTGGCCATTTTGGTAATATTAAACCGGCAAGTTTTATATCTTCAAACCAGCTAAATATCAGATAAGTATTTTCAAGACCCATATTTCTTAAACCGGTGCTTTGGGAGCTGAGTTAAAGGAGTTATTCCTCACAATATTTCTCGGTGACAAACCAATGTCGGCAAATTAATTATGAAGCTGGTCTGTTGACCCAGATTTCTCAGAAGGAGGAAATAACAAGGACCTAAGGATGATCAGGTACCGGTTTACAAAAATACTTAACCCGGAGCATAACCTGTCAAATTTGTTCTTGTGTTTATTTTGCAGCATAAGTTTACCATGAATAAATCCAAGCTAAACTTGGGGGCTAATGTCGGGGATATACCCCGCGGCGTAAACCGGCCGGAAGTTAACCCGGCCAGGACTTGGCGGTTTATCTGAAGACCCCGTTGACACTTGGCGAGTTACTGGCGACCCGCCCTAACCTGGCGGTTTACAAGCAACCCACCTGGTCATTATAACTCATTAGTGATCCGGCGTGCGGGACAGACGGATGACAAGGCCCAAGGCCTAGAAGGCCGGTTCACGCTTAATGGTGGGCCGGTTTAAGAGGAAAGGCATGAGGAACGTTTATCTTACAAGGAGTTAAGACCTGGACTTGTATCCGATTTGTATTAGAGATAGACTAGTCCTAATCCTAATAGGACTCTACATGTAACCCGCCCCTCCAACATATATAAGGAGGGGCAAGGCTCCCCGAAAGGGGGACAAGTTCCACGAGTTGGACAAGTTAGGTTTAGACAATAGCTCTCAAGATAGAGCACTCTTGTAACCGTGATCATCATCATCATCAATATCAATGAAGCAGGACGTAGGCTTTTACCTCCACCGTGAGGCGCCGAACCTGGGTAAAACCTCGCGTCTCTCGTCCCGCTCAACCCCTCTCAACCTACCACATAGATGCGTTGGCCTCGCGACTAAGTCCTGAAACTAAGGACATCTGCCGTGACAATTCCACGATAGTGCCAGAGAGGCCTGGGCCATGGTGAAGACTCGGTATACCAAGGCAGACCCAAATCACATGGCCGAGGTCGGACCTGTGGGGCCCGACAGAAAAGAGATCCCCGTTAGCTTAGTTTATGGGCAAGTAGAATTAGCCGCAAAGTATTCCCAACAGGATTGTAAGCTAGACCGCCTGTTGGATGGTATAGAAGAGGAGTTTAGTCAGTCTGCATGACTATGTAATTAAAGTGGCATGTATAATGCCTTCTAGCCGGATTGTAGATCATTTGTCGTTGCGGACCTTTTCGCTTCAACCTCCGGGCCCGATAGTCCGGAGTGAATCCGAATACCCGCTCAGTTATATAAGAACTGGGGTATGCGTGGAGACCAGGCGTAGGGGTCATTATTGCTTTATCAGACAAGTGCCCAACTAGTTATGTTATATTACATGGGTAGTAAGAAACATCTTCCAGGGAGAATAGTTCCGTTAAGGGTTCCTTTCCCTGGGTAAGCATGCCCTAAAGTGCATGTCCGGACTGCGATAAGAAACGCAGAAAAAGCATCTGGGGGCAGATATGGATAATAAATAAAAGTCATCTTTTGTTCACCGACCGAATATTCCCTTAAGGACGCTAGCTTTCGGCTTCACCCAGTCTGAGGTACACATCCGGCTGACCCGGCGGTAACAATCGCAGAGGTGCTCTCCTTATGCCCTAGCCGAATTAACGGGAACGTAGGGCATAAATACAAGAGCCAGGCAACCCAGCTTGGCCAAAACTTAAGTCATATCGATGCATATAATGGTGAAAAAAGGTACATGCAGAAGTATAACACATGTGTTGGGCGTGAGGCCCAGGGAAATAATTTAAGCTTCTGTGAAAGAAGCCCCCAGGTATGGAGAGTGCGGCTAGCGCATCTGTAATGTACAAGTGAGGCACAAGGTGACCCTTGGAGGCCTAGAGAAATAATAAGAGAAAGAAAGAAAGGGAAACAAGACAGATGATGCATATGCAGAAAATGGACAAAGGGAGGGGACTAACATAGAGTCTGGTGCTAGGCGTAGAATCTTCGGAGCCTGGCTGCGTTCCATGGGTTCGGCTCGAGTCGACTAGTCGATGCATCCCACAGTCGGTACGCTCCACCAGTCAGAACTTGGTCGATAATGAAGGGACCTTCCCATTTGGGCTCGAGCTTGTTCTTTTTCTTATCCGGCAGGTGTAGAACTAGTTCGCCAATGTTATAAGTTTTGGCCCATACTTCTCTGCTTTGGTATCTGCGAGCCTGTTGCTGGTAAAATGTGGAACGGGCTTTGGCTACGTCGCGCTCTTCCTCCAAGGTGTCCAGACTGTCCTGCCGATCAAGCTCGGCTTCTCTTTCTTCGTACATGCGCACTCGAGGTGAGTCATGAATTATGTCACAGGGCAAGACTGCCTCTGCGCCGTACACCATAAAAAACGGTGTATATCCGGTACTACGATTCGGCGTGGTCCACAGCCCCCAGAGTACGGAGTCGAGCTCCTCTACCCAGTGCGTGTCAGACTCCATTAAGGAACGCACTAATCTAGGTTTAATGCCGCTCATTATAAGACCGTTTGCTCGTTCGACTTGACCGTTGGTTTCTGGGTGATAGACTGAAGCATAATCGAGCTTGATGCCCATTTTTCTGCACCAGAGTTTTACCTCGTCGGCCGTGAAGTTCGTGCCATTATCAGTGATGATGCTGTGGGGGACGCCGTAATGGTGTACAATCCCGGATATGAAATCTATCACCGGTCTGGATTCGGCTGTTTTAACCGGTTTAGCCTCTATCCATTTGGTGAATTTATCCACCATGACCAATAAGTATTTTTTTCTTGTGGGTTCCCCCTTTAAGGGGTCCAACCATGTCAAGCCCCCAGACCGCAAAGGGCCATGTAATGGGGATTGTTTGGAGGGCGGTGGGTGGCATGTGGCTTTGATTTGCAAAGAGCTGGCAACCGGCGCAACGTTGGACCAAGTCATGTGCATCTGCCCGGGCCGTTGTCCAATAGAATCATGTACGGAAGGCCTTGCTTACAAGAGCCCGGGCTGCGGCGTGATGACCGCCGAGTCCGGCGTGAATTTCTGCCAAAAGATTCCGCCCTTCCTCTTCGGAGATGCACCTTTGAAGGACTCCGGTAGTGCTTTTCTTGTACAATTCTCCCTCATGGACCCTGTAGGCCTTGGATCGCCGCACTATGCAGCGTGCCTCATTTTGGTCCTCCGGAAGTTCCTGTCTAGTTAAGTAGGCCAGGAATGGTTCTGTCCACGGGGCAATAATGGCCATTATTTCATGGGTTGAAGGTTTTATTTCGGTGGCGGAGCCTCCGATTGTGTCAGAGAGTTCGGTATCGGGTATTTTGGCCGGGTCCGGACTGTTGTTACCGGTGTCCCCTTCCCATGCTACAGATGGCTTGAAGAGCCTTTCCAGAAATATGTTGGGGGGGACAGCGTCGCGTTTTGCACCGATGCGGGCGAGGATATCCGCCGCCTGATTGTTTTCCCGAGCCACATGGTGAAATTCGAGTCCCTCGAACCGAGCTGACATTTTTAGGACGGCATTTTGATAGGCCGCCATTTTTGGATCCTTGGCGTCAAAATCTCCGTTATTTGGGATATTGCGAGGTTTGAATCCCCACGCACCTCCAGGCATTGAATGCCCATGTAGATTGCCATCCGAAGACCATGCAACAGAGCTTCGTATTCAGCTGCATTGTAGGAATCTGTATACAATATTTGCAGTATGTACCGAATGGTATCTCCGGTTGGGGATGTCAGGACGACGCCAGCCCCTAGACCGGCCAGCATTTTAGAACCGTCGAAGTGCATGATCCAATTGGAGTATGCGCCGTACTCTTTAGGGAGTTCGGCCTCCATCCATTCGGCGACGAAGTCGGCCAGTACTTGCGATTTAATGGCTCGGCGAGGTTTGTATGTTATGTCGAATGGGAGGAGCTCAATGGCCCATTTGGCAATCCGGCCCGTAGCGTCGCGGTTGTTGATAATATCATTAAGTGGCACTTCTGAGGCTACTGTAATCGAACACTCTTGAAAGTAGTGTCGCAGTTTCCGCGATGCCATGAATACCGCATATGCTATTTTTTGGTAATGCGGGTACCGTGATTTGCATGGAGTGAGGACAGTGGATACATAGTATACCGGCTTTTGAAGAGGGAATTTGTGTCCGTCCGCTTCCCGTTCGACAACGAGCACCGCGCTTACAACTTGATGAGTTGCCGCAATATACAACATCATTGGTTCGCCGATGTTTGGTGCGGCCAGGATCGGGTTGGTTGCCAGAATGGCCTTTATTTCTTCCAATCCTGCTGTGGCCGCGTCCGTCCACTCGAAGTGTTCGGTGCACCGAAGGAGGCGATAAAGGGGTAAAGCCTTTTCATCCAAGCGGGAGATAAAGCGGCTTAGAGCCGCCACACATCCAGTTAGCTTCTGGATTTGTTTGAGGTCTGTTGGGGTAGCCAACTGTGACAATGCTCGGATTTTGGCCGGATTAGCTTCAATACCTCTACTGGAGACAATGAATCCCAGGAGCTTTCCGGCTGGTATGCTGAAAACGCATTTTTCCGGATTGAGCTTGATGTCATATGTTCGGAGGTTGTCGAATGTGAGCCTCAAGTCATCTATCAAAGAGTCGACGTGTTTGGTTTTGACGACCACATCGTCTATGTATGCCTCTACTGTTTTGCCGATTTGTTTCTCCAGACATGTCTGAATCATGCGCTGATATGTTGCGCTGGCGTTTTTGAGCCCAAAAGGCATTGTGTTAAAACAGAAGGGACCGTATGGCGTGATGAATGACGTTGCGGGTTGGTCGGACTCCGCCATCTTGATTTGGTGGTAACCGGAGTATGCGTCGAGGAAACACAATGACTCGTGTCCTGTAGTAGCATCAATGATTTGATCGATGCATGGGAGGGGGAAGGGATCCTTTGGGCAAGCTTTATTGAGGTCTTTGAAGTCGACACAAAGGTGCCAGGATTTGTCCTTCTTTGGTACCATCACCAGGTTTGCTAGCCAGTCCGGGTGTTTTATTTCTTTGATGAATCCGGCCTCCAATAACTTGGCTAGTTCCTCTCCCATGGCCTATCTCTTAGGTTCAGAGAAACGCCGAAGAGCTTGCTTGACCAGCTTGAATCCCTTTAGGATATTGAGGCTATGCTCGGCCAGCCTGCGTGGGATTCCTGGCATGTCTGAGGGATGCCAGGCGAATATGTCCCAGTTCTCGCATAGGAACTCTTGTAGTGCGGCGTCCACAGCGGGGCTTAGCTGTGCCCCGATGGAGGCTGTTTTTGTAGGGTCCGTTGGGTGGACTTGGAATTTGACTATTTCATCAGCTGGTTTAAAAGAGGTGGACTTGGATCGCTTGTCGAGTATCACGTCGTCCATGTCCACTGTGGAGTGTAGCGTAGTTAATTCCTCGGCCGAGAGGGCTTTAGATAATGCCTCGAGGGCCAATGCGGCTGCTTTGTTTTCGGCGCGGAGTGCTGTGTCCGGATCGCTGGCGAGAGTGATGATTCCGTTGGGCCCGGGCATTTTGAGCTTCATGTACCTGTAATGTGGTACGGCTTGGAAGATTGTGAATGCCTCCTGTCCTAAAAGAGCGTGATAACCACTGTTGAACGAAGCCACTTGGAATGTAATTTCTTCGGACCTGTAATTATTCGGCGTGCCGAATACCACATCTAGTGTGATTTTCCCAGCACAGCGTGCTTCCCGACTAGGGATGATTCCTCTAAAGGTTGTGCTACTTTGCTCAATGTGGCTCCAGTCTATTTCCATCTTTTGAAGAGTTTCCTCATAGATGAGGTTTAATCCGCTGCCGCCGTCCATGAGTACCTTGGTGAGTCGAAAGCCGTCCACGATTGGACTGAGGACCAGTGCGGCTGGTGATCGGGCTGTTCGGAATTTAGGTTCGTCACTGGCATTGAAGGTAATAGCCATGTCACTCCAAGGATTTATTGCTGCTACGTGGCAGATTTCGGCCATGCTGCGGAGTGTTTGCTTGCGTCTATTATTTGACGCTAAGGTCTCAAAGACCGTTAACACCATATTGTTGTCCACGGGATGGTGCTCTGTGGTATTTGGGAGGAGTAGATCCTCACCACTTTTGGCCACCTGCCGAAGTATCCAACATGCTCTAAGGCTGTGCGTTGGTATTGCATCCGTTGTACTATGAATTTTGCAGGGTCCGTTGAGCCATCCCTCCAGTACGGTTCCCTGCCCCGTAGAGGGCTTTTGCTTTTTGGTAGTTAACCCGGGTGTATTGTGATAATGCACCCTTTTATTTCGGACTGGGTTTGTGTTCAGGGCCGGATTATCCCAAAAGTTTGTTTCGGTTTTCCAGGCACTTTCCATCGCACAGTACTTTCGTACTATGGATGCCAAGTCAGCGAAGCGTGTTATCTCACGGCGATTTATGGCGTTAAGGATTCCCTTGTCCGTGCAATTATTGCGGAAAAATAAGATTGTGTCTTCCTCGCGACAGTCCTTAACCTTGTTCATCGCAAGGAGGAATCTGGCCCAGTAGTGATGTACTGTTTCCTGGGGCTCTTGCCTGATGTGGGAAAGATCGCTTATGTTTGGGTGGTGGGTGGAATTGAATCCGAACCCTCACCTGATCTGGGATCCAGGGGCCGAGGAATTTCCAATTTTGAAAGTTCCGGTTCCGGGGTGTGACCCGATAACCTTGGCCCACTGCCTCACTCTAAGTTCAAGGATTGGGTGTTGTCCTCCCGCGAACGGGCGTCTGGCTCAGAGAGATCGGGAATCCGGACATAGTTGGTCCTCAAGATGGAGGAAAGGTCGCCGCATTGTTCCTCCACCACTGCAATATGATGGGTGACCGGCGGAGAGTTAATCTCCCTTTGATCGGGTTTAAGCCCAATCCGATCATAGTCCATAGCGACTCCCAGGGCGGCAATGTGATCTAAGAGCTCGTTTAAGGAGGCGAACTCTATTGGATCCATCTGTTCGGCGAGTGCCGATTTGACGTGGAGGCTGTTTTCGATGACCCGAGAAGTCATCGTCGGCGCAGCGGCGAAACAGGCGGTCATGATGAAACCGCCTAGCCGAAGAGTTTGGCCGACAGCCAAAGCTCCCTTGACAGTAGAACCATCTTTAAAGACGAGACGAAACATCCTTCCTTCTGGTGACGGCACAGAGGAACTCTCAATGAAAGCACCAATGTCGGTGTCAAAACCAGCGGATCTCGGGTAGGGGGTCCCGAACTATGCGTCTAAGGCGGATGGTAACAGGAGGCAGGGAACACGATATTTTACCCAGGTTCGGGCCCTCTCGATGGAGGTAAAACCCTATGTCCTGCTTGATTAATATTGATGATATGGGTAGTACAAGAGTAAATCTACCACGAGATCAGAGAGGCTAAACCCTAGAAGCTAGCCTATGGTATGATTGTATGTTGTACTATGGACTAAAACCCTCCGGCTTATATAGACACGGGAGAGGGCTAGGGTTACACAAGGTCGGTTACAAAGGAGGAGATATACATATCCGTATTGCCTAGCTTGCCTTCCACGCCAAGTAGAGTCCCATCTGGACACGAGACGAAGTCTTCAATCTTGTATCTTCATAGTCCAATAGTCCGGCCAAAGGATATAGTCCGGCTGTCTGGAGACCCCCTAATCCAGGACTCCCTCAGCGACCTTGTGAAGCTAGCCAGGATGTTGGAGATATAGTCTTGGTTTGACAACCCGAAGCAATTGGCGGCGATGGCCAAATATCTGGAACAAAGTGAAAAGGCGGTGATATTGTTGGGGAGTGGAACTTGGCCGAGAAATTTTTGGGGAGTGGAACTTGGCCATCGGGCTACTTCAGTACTTTCAATAGAAGATAGGCACATATTCTACAACTATTGTAGCACATCTTCCCCGGCTCCATTGTGTTCTCGTTCGGGGCCTGGACGTTAGCTGGGTTGTGGGCTGCCCAGTCTAGGCTTCCTTTTTTAACATGCGCAACCCACACATGCCAGTTTGTATTTTTTGTGGGCCATCATGTATCGACCGTCCTATGGGTCTCCCATCCTAGGTTTTATTTTTTCTTAAACATCTGCAGCCCAACTTATGTGTTTTTTTAAGAAAATGCAGAGGTCTGTTCCATTTTTCTATATAAGAATAGGAACGTCAGGTCCAACTTATGTTTTCCTTCTAACTATATTATACTTATTTATACTATTTTATATGTTTTTTTTGACTGAACACTGTAGGGAAAACCCCTAGAGCCTTTTATTAATAGGAATAAAAAAGTTACAAGAGCTACCAGGGGTAACCAAAGAAAGAAGGATCTAACTATGTACAACTAAAAGAAAAAAGAGGAATACATTTATGGAGGGAGAAAGGATACCCATCTAACCAAGTCATCCTTAAATCTCACCTTAATCCTATGGGAAAGTAAAAGCATATCATTAACAAAAGCCCCTCTCCATGTGCTAAAACTAGGCCTTTCCTTTCTGAAGACTTTCCCATTCCTAATAAGCCAAATGTTCCAGCAAGCAGTGAGACCACCTCAGCAAAAAAGGGTGTGCAAAATTTCTCTTAGCAGTGAGGACAACCTGACCCATATCATTACCAGCCTCCCAATCAATCTGAAGGAAATTCCAGACCCTTTGGCTGAAGTTGCAATTAAAAAAGAGACGATCTCTATCTTCCCTGATGTGTGTGGGACAGAGCACACAATTAATTCCATCATCAATATGCCAATGCCTTCTTTCAAGGAGAACCCACCAAGCGTATAGCATTCCCTCACGTGAGGCCATATCCTTGGTGTTTAGGCGATCCATGATGAGCATCCAGGCAAAGACCTTGATCTTCATGATGCAACAGCTTTTCCAAATCCAAGTCAGAAGAGGGTTGAAAGTATGATTGATGAACCTGGATATATAGAACTGCTTAGGAGTATAGGGATTTGTCAGACCCATGCCAGGACCAAACATCCTTTAATTCAGGGTTCCTCTCATGACTCTATAACAGATTTTGCAGAACCTGTAGCTCATTATGGGCCTGCTCAGATAAAGGCAGATGAAACCAAGATAGCAAATTTGGAGTACTAAATCCATCCTTCACTAAAACCAGAGCATCTTTGGCATAGGAGAACAACCTTGGGAACCTGTGCTGCAAAGGCAAAACTGAATTACTAACCTGCCATTTATCCTGCCAAAAAAGGGCAGTGTCACCATCATTGACCTTAACCCAAGTAGTTTCTCTAAATTGATCCAGCAGTTTAAGAATATCCTTCCACCAAAAGGACCCACATGGAGAAGTTCCTTGAGGTACAAGCTCGTGATAATAAGAATTCCAAATGAGTTGGACCCATGGGATATCAGCTTTGTTGAGGAACTTGTTGACATGTTTCAATAGCAAAGCCACATTTTGAAAACCAAGATCAAGAATGCCAAGCCCTCCTTTATTCTTGGGCCTACAAATCAGATCCCAAGCAGCCAAAGATGGAGCAGGTTCCTGTCTGTTTTTCCCCCACAAGCATTGCCTTTGAATTCCCTACAGCTGCTTCAGAATACTAGGAGGGACAAACAAACTGCAAAGAAAGAAGATTGGCAAGGAGGATAAAGCAGAGTTAAGGTATTGTAGTCTGCCTCCCTGAGCTAGAAAGATGAACTAGCAGTCATTCTCCTCTCCATGCAAGTGACCAAAGGCAGTAAATCAGACATTGTAGGTCTGGTAGTTCCAACAGGTAAACCCAGATAAGTGAAAGGCATATTTCCCACTTGACAACCAAAAATGAAGGCTAACCTCTGAGTTTCCTCCTGGGAAACATTGATTGGGACCATAGAAGATTTGTGGTAACTGACATCAAGCCCAGTTGACTGAGAAAAAACAATCAACATTTTCTTAAGAGCCAACGGTTGTTTTTCATCAGTTGGGACAACTATCAAGGTGTCATCAGCATACTGCACAATTGGGTAGTCCTTGTCATGACAAGGAATTGGTAGCTGCAGCTCTCCTCTGTGATGCATATCATTAACCACTGATTGCAAAAGGTCAGCAGCCAGGACAAAAAGAAGAGGTGAGACGGGATCTCCTTGCCTGATACCTTTTTTACAGACAAAATTTTTGCCAGGCACACCATTCAGAAGAACTGAGGAAGTCCCAGATGCCAAAATCTCTTTCACCTAGCTAATCCATTTGTCATTGAACCCTTTGTGCTTCATAATCCCAAAGATAACTTCATGCTCAATGGAGTCAAAAGCCTTCTCAAAATCTAGCTTGAGAATCAAAATGGGCCTTTTAGACTAATGGCATTGCTGCAGATACTCTAAAATCCATCCAATACAATCTTGAATGGTCCTGGACTTAATAAAACCATATTGATTTTTATGAATGCACATCATGATCAACTCCTGTAATCTATTAGCAGCCATTTTGGACAAGAACTTAACCCCCATACCAGTCAAAGAAATTGGCTTGTAATCCCCAACCACTTCAGGTGAGGGCTTCTTAGGTATTAGAGTAATGAATGACCCATTGATATTTTCCAATTTAGCTTTACCATCATAAAAATCCTGAGCCAACGCATAGAATTCATGCTTAATAATGTGCCAACATTTTTTGAAGAAGAGGCCATTAAAACCAACTGGTCCAGGGGCCTTATCAATGGGCATATGTTTAACTACCAAGTCCATTTCCTCTATAGTAAAAGGATTGGTCAAAACCTCTAGGCTAGGCACATGTTTAAGCAGAACAGCCAAATCAAAACCCATGACAATACCTCTGGAAACCCCATCCTTCCTTTAAATGCACTCCAGATCATTCCTTCCATTTGAGAGTGTTCAGAGATAATTGTACCATCAAACTACTGCAAGCTAGAAATGGAATTTCTTCTAAATCTTTCTGTAGCCATAGCATGAATTTTTTTGGTGTTTTCCTCTCCCACTTTGATGTATCTGATAGTGCATCTCTTCTTCCAGTATAAAAACTGCAAGTGCAGCAACTTTTCCAAATGCAATTTGACAATTTTTCTGAAATTGAATTCCTGCCTAAATAGAGGTCTGAGCTCCTCCAAGTTATTCAGCAACAAAATAACTTTGTTAAAGTTAGAAATGAGCAACTTCGTCTTAGATAGACCAGTTTGCCACCTCTTTAGGTCTTGCCTGAGGGTTTTGAGCTTATCAGCAATGATTGCAGAGGAGTGTGATTTATGTGATGGTTTGCTCCAAGATTTCTGCACACAGTCAAGGAAGCCCTCCATTTGGACCCAGAAATTCTCAAATCTAAAGATTTTGCACTTTGGAATAGAGGTTTTGATAACCACAACACATGGCACATGATCTGAAGCAGTCCTAGCTAAAGGAAGAGCCTCAGTAAAAGGATAAACAGAAATCCAATTAGTGGAAGTAAAAAACCAGTCCAATTGTTCCAACAAAGGAGAGTACTGCATGTTAGACCAGGTAAAAGATCTCCCCATAAGAGGTAGCTCAAGCAGACCCAGATGACCAATGACTTCATTGAAGATAAAAATATAATTTATATCTCCTCCTGGCAAGTTTCTGTTTTTAGAGGATCTGATGAAATTAAAATCCCCAATGACCAACAATATCATCAACTGGGATATTAAGATTATATAACCAGGACACAAAATTGTCTCTAGCCTCCCCCCGACAAGGCCCATAAACAGACACCAAAGACCACTGTTCATTGTTTTGCTTTGAAGTGAAACACGCAATCACAGCAAAAGGCTGCACTTCCACCAACAAGCCAGACAACACAGCAGAATTCCAGACCACAAGAATCCCTCCAGAGGCACCCACAGATGGTGCAAAAGCAAAGGTATCAAAATGTTTGGGACAGAAAACCCTGATTTTTCTAATATCAAAGTTTTCACATTTGATTTCTTGGAAACATGCTACCACACATTGGCTCTCCTCAATTTTCTGTTTAACAACACGTTTTCTAGCAGGTGAGTTAAGACCTCTCACATTCTAACACAGCACACTCCAATTCTTGCAATTATAAGTACTCATAATAAACCATAGATTGGAAAGTAGCAAAAGAGCACTACACAGTAGCACTTCAGATAGTTCAAACCCAACAAACAAGAAGGTTTCAACCCTAAATTATTACATGGATAATAAAAAGCCAGCTGGCAAAGAACAAAGGACACTGCCAACTTAAGGGCGTGGCAAACCCAAAAGCTCATATAGAGACTAAACATCACCACCCGACTCCTTGTCATCCTTGGGATTAGCCATAAGCTTATCCACAGTAAGCTGCTCATCTGGTATATGTAGATCACGACCAATCTCTTGAATCAGCCTGATAGGAGTTGGAGGTGGCCCTGCATTTGGAGTACGAGTGCCTGGAAGATCTTCAGACAGAGATGCAGTGAGAGGCTTGCATTTAGGCTTATTTTTCTTCGGCTGCTGCTGAAGCTCCTGGAAAACAGGCTTGAAACCATCCCTCTTAACTGAGCCATGAGTGCATCGACGAACTTCAGTGTCCACAATAGTAGTTGGAGCTAGAGTTTTGTGACAACGCGCGTTCTTTCTGTCACACTAAACTGAGAATGAGAAAACCTCATCAGACTGAGCAACCTGAGGTGCAGAAAGCGAAACCTAACTATGGTTCAGAAAGAGTACTGAACGAAATCACAGGTTCAGAGAAAAGTGCTCTTGCAACGAGCCTGGGCTTGCTGGCAACCTGGGCCTCCTTCCACTAAAGCCGCGAGAGCACTTGAACATCATCAAAAGCAAAAGCACAGCTCCTCTTAGACAGCACAATGGGCTGCAAATCAACCAGAGGCATCTGTTGAGGGATATCATACTACCTCCGGTCCTTTTTACTCTGCATATAAGAATTGTCTGAATTCAAACTTTGTAAAGTTTGACCATATTTATATGAAAAATATTAACATCTACAATGCTAAATTTATATAATATGAAAATTAAAGTCATGACACATCTAATGTTGTTGATTTCACATTCTGAATGTTGGTATTTTTTCTATAAACTTGGTCAAAGGTTACAAGGCTTGACTTCAGACAAATCTTATATGCGAACTAAAAAGGACCAGAGGGAGTACGTTGGACAGAACTGCATAAGAGATTCAAAAGTGTGTTTCCAGGCCATCTCAGGTGGCAAGACAAGCCCATAAGCGAGCTTGACAAAGGCAATGACAATTCTATCAAACTGAATTGCAGGTGGCTGATATGGCACAATGGCCCAATCATTCACATCAAAAAACTGTTGTGGGAGCTCCTCCAACTGAACTTCAGATTCAGACTACATTGAATTGTCGATGACAATGGATTCTTGGTCATGCATGGGTTGAGCCTCCGGGTTGTGGTCACCTTGCAGATCAGCATCATCGTCGCCCCAGTGAGCATGTCCCCAGTTGTCCGGGTCCACCTGATTAGGCATTGGAGGAGGCACTGGCGGGAGATCATTCCAGCCAATCGCCAGATATGGAGGCAGAACGAAATTATGATTGTCTGGAAACAGAGCTCCTGGCAAGGGATGAGGGTTACCATCAATTGGCATAGGATCTTCGTCCTCAGGCATCTGGTCAGCAAAGTTGGCACCTAAAATGCAACAAGGTGTGGCCCATGAAACCTTTGCTCCACCATACGCAGCATAATCAGTGAAAACCACATCCCTCGGGACCAAGATATCCTCTGTAAAAACGCAAACACAATCGATCTGACCATATAAGGATCATCTTCTACCCAATGCTGAAATTTCCCAAAAGTGTTGACAGTAGCGCGGATATTCTCCATGTTATGGAGATCAAGAGGGATACCCAAAAACATTAAGCAACCATCACGGAAGCCATGTGCTCCCCTAAAACCAACAACCTCATCATGCTTATGAAAACAAACAAAAGTGTCATTGCCCAGTGGTTGAGGCGGCAACTGCAGCAGAGGAAAACGAACTCCAACATCTCGCAGCTCAAACAGGCCCACACCACAAACCCAAGGCTGAGCAGAGCGAACCTGAACTCCTTTGTGCTTCAAGAAATCCACCACAGCCTCGCGAGCGACCCCCACCTGATTTGGCGGCGGCAAAGGCATCACTTCCACCACCATGAACTGCTCATGCCGCTTCACAATCGGGGACGGCGGTGAGACGAAGGTCCGAGGAACGCGATTGGCACCACCATCAATAATATGGTGACCCGCAGGCACGTACCATAGAGGATCAATGGTGAAGACCGACATGGGCTCAGCAGAGCAAGCCGAGACCGGAGAAGACACGGGAGGGGGAGGAGTCGTCGGAGGGCTGGATGCTGGGGTTCTTGGTGGAGAAGTAATTGGACTAGACGGGGCGGCCCTGATAGAGGTGGTGGCAGCAGACTCGAGACCGGTATTGGGAACCGGAGGAGGCGGCTGATATTTTGGCTTCCAGAATAAACCTTGTTCGGTTGCAACCTTTGCACAATCCTGCTTACTATGGCCCACACGTGAACATGTCGAACACACGGTATTGAGGGGGCATTTTTTTCAAAATGAACACTTTGGGAAAGTCAAAACTTTCTCAACCATATTGTCAATCATGGATTCAAAAGCAACGTGTGCCTCCTGAGATGCAGGAATATCCTAAGACGAACAAGCTGGACCCGGCCCACTCGAAGTAATTAGAAGATCCTTACTGGGCGTAATGGGCCTGGGAGCCGAGGGCCCAACATGAGCAATCAAAGAAGGACTGCGCGACCCATGCAAGGTACGTTCCGAGGAAACTGGAGAACAGCCGTGTACATCACGGCACTGTTGAATCAGCGATGAGTCCACCGATCCAAAGATGATCGAAGGCGAAGCTACAGTCCATTGTAGATCAATGGGCTGGGGAGGATGAATGACCACACGCTCAGAGTCAGGAATATGATAGCTCGCATCCTCAATGGCAGCAATGGAATCAGCCAAAGCATGATAATGATAGCCTTTGCAAACATTGTAATTTTGAAATGTAGCAAAGAAAGCTTCTTGCGAACAGAGGATCCAGATTTAAGAGCTGATTTGGCAGGAGGATTATGCATAGCTAAGAGACCCAATGCAGCCCTACGCTTGGAAGGGCTAACTAAAATCCATTATGCATCACACTCCTTCCAAATCTTAAACTCACGGACCCAATTAGGTCCCCCATTTCCCCACAAATGAAAGTACCATTTAAATTGAGGGCAGGAGAAAGATCGTGTGTCCACAATGTAAAACCCCACATCTTTGCAAGAAACATTAAAACCGAATACCTTATCACCAATGGTTGAGACCAAAAAATCTATGGTAGAGCCACCTAATGCAGATTCAAGAGCTGCGGCCACTGAATCCTCTATGAGGCGAAAATCATGCCTGCTGAATGAAACCACTAGGGTGAAGGAACCCAAATTCTCCATGGGATGAACTATGAGGCCCGAGGCCTTATAGATCTCATCAGCAAAAACTCTACCCTTGGAGAAATCCAAGCCAAGGGTAGACCCAAAAGAGGAACCCATCACAAAGGGTATAGGAGGAGAGATCAAAGAGCGTTGAAGAAGATGATCAGAGCCAATCACCAAATCACTAGAGGAGGGAGAGGATCGCCGGCGGCCTGGGGTTTAGGGGTGGGTGGGTGGGAGCGCTATCTTCGTTAATTACCATATTTCTTCTTACTATTTTATATGTTATTATATACTATTGTTATTATCATCATATATTGAACATATACTTACATATATAAGAAATAATATCCCATGTCTTATAAAAATATTTTTGAATAAAATCCTGGGTTTTTTTACTTTAAGGCAATGAAAATCCTGGTGATTGTGCACAAAAGCTTTAAGATGTAAGGACCAGTTTAATAATAAAGCGCTTACTATTTAAATATATTTACAACAAAATGCTCAGCCCTAGTTTATTTTTTGAAAACATTGATGCGCCCAACCCAACACTATAATTAGAACCAGCCTAGAAACATTGTGTATTTCGAGAAAGTGCAAATGGATTGTAATTTTTTAGAAAATAAAATAAATGGACCGCGTGGACGCTACATTATTTGTTCACCCAGCCCGGCAAATTCGTGTATTTCAAGGAAGTGCAAATGGGTTGTAGTTTTCTAGAAGAAAATAATAAATGGCCGCATGGATGCTACATTAGTTGTTCACCCTGCCCAGTAAATGGACTGTAAATTAAAAAAAGGTTGAATATGTGCCACATTTTGGGAGGCTGGAATGTGGGCCAATAGGTCGAAGCCAACGCAAGGCGTTGTCAACTTAGTCAACAAATGATTCTGACATCCATAGTCATTGGATTTACATCCAACGACCGGCATCCATCTTCAATCTCTCGTCTTCTTCCTTCGGCGGCTCCGAGGCTACCTGCTCCCGCTTCCGGCTGCTAGCAGCTCTCCTTAGCACGCTTTGCTGCGAAGCGCTATCCCACCGCAGGCCAGGCCATCCCTCCACCCCTCCACCCCTCCACACCTCTTGTTATTCTCCGCCGACAGCAGAACCATGCCGCACCAAAACCAATTAACCCTCGTACAACTCCACTGCCATGTCTTCCCATCTCCGGCTCGTTGCCATCCGGGGCCTCGCCGTCGTCCACCGCCTTGGTGCGCTCGGCGCGGTGTGGTCAACGTGGCCAACAAACGAGAGTCGTCAGAAGAGGATTGTACGTGGAGACGCTGACAGTGGGGACGCACCAGGTCCATGGACGCACGCATGCAACCGCCTCCTTATTATGTGAAAATAAAATTATTCCTTCCCCTGAAAGCTGGGACCCACCACGTATATCTTCGCACAGAAGGAAGTCCTCCTTATTCCTGCCCCTGACACCTAGGACCCACCAACAACATCTTTGCACGCGGAAGTGCCTCCTTATTATAGAAAAAATGATTCCGCCCCTGATAGCTGGGACCCGCCAGCTAAATATTCGCACGCAAGGAAGTGCCTCCTTGTCCTCCCTGATTGCTGGGACCCACCCGGTTGAAGCATACGTAGCGTTATCTGTCTGGTCATGAACGTGCACGTACATAGCGGTCGATCGGTCTCTCTGCATCGATGAACCGTGGCCGAGTAAGGAGTGGCACGTGTCGTAGTAGAACCACCAACGTGTCACGTAGCCCCTGTCTATATCGTGTACACGTACGTGCAGCCACGGTGCAAGAAAGTAAATACGGCTACATACATACATACGGGCAGGGTCTCGAATGCGTACAACAACGGCGTCCTGCTCATTGGCAGCCAACCGGTTGGGTCGGAACGGAGAAACAATGTCATGTTCATTAGGAGGCAATAGACTGGGTCGAAATGCGTCGTGTTCATCAGGAGCCAACCGACTTGGACGAAACAACCGTAATGAGGTTTGGCGTACCGCAAAACGGAGGAAACGGACTTCTGTTCAAGTGCCTATGGTCGAAACGGGGTCCTGTTGATCGAGAGGGGTGTGGCGTACCGCAGAACGGAGGAAACGGACTTATGTTCGAGCTCCGATGGTCGAAACGGGTGATGTTGATCGGGAGGGGTTTGGCGTACCACAAAACAAAGGAAACGGACTTGTGTTGGAGCGCCTACGGTCGAAACGAGGTCCTGCTCATCGGGAGGGGTGTGGCATACCGCAAAACGGGACCCCACGAGCTACTGTTCATCCACCGTCTACTGCCTTGCTCCAGCCTCCATGGGCTACTGTTCATCCACCGTCGACTTCCTCCAGCCTCCACGGGCTATTGTTCATCCATCGTCAACTTCCTCCAGCCTCCACCTACTACTATTCATCCACCGCGACCTTCCTCCTGCCTCCACCAGCTACTGTTCATCTATGGGCTACTGTTAATCGAGCCTCCACCGGCTACTGCTCAACTAGCCCTCCAGGGGGTCCTGTTCATCTAGCCTCCAACAGCTACTGTTCAATCAGTCCTCCATGGGGTCCTGTTCATCCACCCCCACCTCCTTGATAGGGGTCTTGTTCATCCAGCGGCAACGGCCTCTACTACCATGAGGTCCTGTTCATCCAACCTCCACCGGGAACTGTTCATCCAACCCCCAACAATGGTCATTGTTCATCAAGAGGCAGTAGGTTCGATTAGCTTCAGTTAGGAGCAGTACCGCGAAGGAATCGCCCGGGTTCAGTTAACAGCCAGGGGATCGATCGCTCGGGTTCAGTAATGTAGCTAGTGCAATTGCTTGGATTCAGTAAGCAAATGCCTCACTCGGGTTCAGTTAGAGCCCAACGCCTCGCACACACACGTGTACGTGTACGAGAGAAACGTGCAAACCTCCGTGCATCGCTCAGCCCCGACTACCCATCGTAACCGGGAACTCCCTGATATTTCCTCGCCCTCGCTTCTACCATGATTTTTCCATCATGGATGGACCAAAGAATGTCATGCAGGTGTGTCCCCGGCCCACCCAGGATGAAAAGCCCATTTTCTGTCATGATTTTTTGTCATAGAAGTAGGAGCCCACCACATCTATGATGATACGTGTTTTTGTCACAATTATTGTCATAGAAGTGTCATAAGCATGACAGAACAAAATTTTGTCCTGGCCAAAATGTCACAAATGTGTCTTTTTTGTAGTGTTGGCGCTTAAGACAAGGACTCCTCCAAATCCTAGGCCTATGGTATATTATATAAACCGAGGCCAGGCTGGTCAATAGATCAACTCATATTCATTAGAAAAATCTCATGGTAGACACATGTACTTTGTACTACACCCCATATGAATACAATCAAAAGCAGGACATACGGTATTATCTCTTCGAGAGAGCCCGAACCTAGGTAAAATCTTGTGTCTATGTTACCATCGTTTCAAGACACCTAGCTTAGGACCCATGCTACGAGATATGATGGATATAGAATCGACACCCGCTACCGCTGCTCCCTGCTGTCATTGCTCTCTGCTGTGCAGTTGCCGCTCCTGCGTACTACTGCTCAACTACTGTTGTGTACTGCTTGCTCCTCCTGCTACCTGTGCCGCTGTCGCTGCTTGCTGCTTACCACCAACTATTGCTACTACTTGCTTGATGTTACTGCCTGCTGCTACCGTCGGCTACTGCTGCTGCTGGCCATGGCGGCCGTGTGTGTGTGTTGTGTGTGCATGCAGTGTGTGTGCGTGTGTGAGTGCAAATTAGCTTAGGGGCTAACTATTAAGAAACGGTATAACGGAACGAGCTATGGCTCCTCACAGCGTTTTAACGTCGTTGCCGTCTGATTAGATCGATCGGCCATCATCTGGTGTTTCTTGGGCTGCTGTGTCATACACTTACCTAGGCCCATTGTGGTTAATCAGGCCTGGACTGGTCCATCGCCATCGTCTGCTCTTCTTTGGACTGCTGCTCCATACACGTATGTAGGCCCATTGTGTTTAATCAGGCTTGGCCTGCTGGCAGGCACCGATCAAACTTTATGTCAAAAAAAGGCATCGACCGATCTTCCTTGCGAGCCTTCCGCTCCTCTCGTGATGGGTGAAGGAAATAGCAACGGCGCCGGCGGCGGCAACAGCTGCACCACGTTCTGAGAGGTATCCATGTACGCTCGAGATGATTGTATGCACAAAAAATGAAAATATAGAACATCCTACATCAAAGCCTTCACTGCATAGGTCACCAAGTAAACCAAATGATGATATAGTCAATATTACGAAGATAAGCATCAAAATCACCATACGACAAAGCTGGTTAGTAAATAAACAATCCTTCCCTACGTAACTTTATTGTAAAACAGAATGATAATTCAACTACAATTATTTTCTAACAATAACAGATTGAGCTGCCACCAAGCCACGCCCCCCCCCCCCCAGTTTGCATTTTCATCTGTGACATGTCACTTAAGCTGCCTAGACACCCTTGTTCCATGCCCATGGCACGAGCTAACCAATATGATGGTTCTGTTGTGTGGCTTTGCACCAAATAGGTCTACTTGCAAGTTCACGCGTTATTAGTTTAGTGAATTGCCACCAAAATACTATACCAAATATTCATCAGATGGAGTTATATATTCTCAACATTATAATTCTATAACTTTGGTAGACATTTCTATAATTTTCCATTAAATTGGACGAGCGCGGCAACGCGCGCCATCATGTTCTAGTTAGCCTATGACAAGTGGACCCCTAGAATAATTAATCTAATTAACTAGAATATTTTAGTTGCTGCCTATGACATGTGGGTCTCGCCCTCCCCATTTGACCAGTCAAGTTGACTAGGTCAACTTGAATTAAAATAAATCCAAAATTTTAAGAATATTACTACAACTTTGAAAATTCATATAAATTCAACCGTAGCTCGGATGAAAATAATTTATATATATATATATATAAATGATCAAAAAATAAGACAAATCCGAATATGCAATCCACATACCTGTCACACCCCTCCAACACTGCGAACATTGAACATTCCCCTCTGGATCGGCTCACCGATAAATGCCTAGAGCCGGGAAAATATTCCCGGATACCTTTTCGCTCCGTCTGTAATGCATAGCACTACATTAGGTCACCCCTAACACATCATATTGCCATGTCCTGCATTGTGATGCATTTGTTTGCTTTATATTTATTATTTCTCCCCCTTTTTCTTTGGTAGACCCCGAGACTGACGCTGACGCTACCGAGTACAACTACGCTCCAGATGTCCAACCCCTTTCATCAGAGCTTCCACGCAAGCAAAATCCCTTAATCATTCCTATATCGCCCATTCCTTCTCTCTCATGCTTGCATTAGATTTTGCTATTGTTGTTCGATAGCTCCTAATTTGATGCATAGCCTGCTTTTGTAACCTGTTATTATTACTTTACTTATTGTCCTATATGCTTAGTATAGGTTGAGTAGTGATCCATCAGTGACCCCTCACCCTTGTCCTTGTTGCCCTGTGATACGTCTCTATCATATCTATAATTTTTGATTGTTTCATGCCAATATTCTACAACTTTCATATACTTTTGGCAACATTTTATATTATTTTTGGGACTAACATATTGATCCAGTGCCATTTTCTGTTTGTTGCATGTTTTTTGTTTTGCAGAATATCCATATCAAACGAAGTCCAAACACAATAAAAAATTACGGAGAATTATTTTGGAATATATGTAATTTTTGGGAAGTGGAATCAACGCGAGACGATGCCCGAGGGGCCCACGAGCCCTAGGGGCACGCCTGGCAGGCTTGTGGCCACCCCGAAGGTGTCCTTCGGCCGCATGAAACCTTATATCCGGATAAAAATCGTGTTAAAATTTCAGCCAATCGGAGTTACGGATCTTCGGATATTTAAGAAACGGTGAAAGGCCAGAAAACGGGGTCGCGAAACAGAAGAGAAACAGAGAGAGAGAGAGAGAGAGAGAGAGAGAGAGATCCAATCTCGGAGGGGCTCTCGCTCCTCCGCCGCCATGGAGGCCATGGACTAGAGGGGAAACCCTCCTCCCATCTATGGGGAGTTCAAGTAAGAAGAAGGATGGGGGCTCTATCCCCCTCTCTCCCGGTGGCGCTGGAGTGCCGTCGGGGCAATCATCGTGACGACGATCTACACCAACAACTTGGCGACCGTCATCAGCAACTCTCTCCCCATCTATGCAGAGGTGTAACACCTCTTCTCCCTGCTGTAATCTCTACTTAAACATGGTGCTCAACGCTATATATTATTATCCAATGATATGTGGCTATCCTATGATGTTTGAGTAAATCTGTTTTGTCCTATGGGTTGATTGACGATCATGATTGGTTTGAGTTGTATGTTTTGTTGTTGGTGTTGTCCTATGGTGCTCTCTGTGTCACATAAATGTGAGGGATCCCCGCTATAGGGTGTTTGCAATATGTTCATGATTCACTTATGGTGGGTGGCGTGAGTGCCAAAAGCACCGACCTGAGTAAGTGGATTGTTGTATATGGGAATAAAGAGGACTTGATACTTTAATGCTATGGTTGGGTTTTACCTTAATGATCTTTGGTAGTTTTGGATGCTTGCTAGAGTTCCAATCATAAGTGCATATCATCCAAGTAGAGAAATTATGTTAGCTCATGCCTCTCCCTCATATTAAATTGCAATAATGATTACTGGTCTAGTTATCAATTGCCTAGGGAGTAACTTTCTTGTGACAAAAAGCACTCTACTAAAACTAACTTAATTGTTTCTTTATCTAAATAGCCCCTAGCTTTTATTTATGTGTTCTTTATTATCTTGCAAACCTATCCCTTTACACCTACAAAGTACTTCTAGTTCCATACTTGTTCTAGGTAAAGCAAACGTTAGGTGTGCGTATATATAGTTGTATCGGTGGTCGATAGAACTTGAAAGGAATATAAATTGTACCATCAGCTCCTCATTGGGTTCGACACTATTACTTATCGAGAAAGGCTACAATTGATTCCCTATACTTGTGAGTTATCACCCCGCCTTGTTATCGATGACTCGATCAATGTGATCGACGTGCAGAGATTGACACATCATCGCGCACCCCCTTAGTTGTACAACTCTGCAGAGTTACTATCGATTGCTGAGGGTGATACCTCCTACCTCACTCCTGATGATACCTCTGTAGTGTAGCTAGTCGGTTGTGGGATACCGAGGGTGATTCCTCCTTCACCACCTCCAATGATGCCTCTGTCGTGCAGCTCCTCAAGTGTGAACCTATCGAGGGTGATTCCTCCAAGTTCACCTTGATGGGTACATCGAGTGGGAATCCATCGAGGGTGATTCCTCGGATTTCCCCCTTGATGTTATGGACACATAGATACTTTGACTTTACCTACGTCCCTTGTTGAAGTCGGGTCGGCCCTGAGGGGTACCCGCGATAGTTACCAGAGTCGGGTTGACCAGGAGGGTACCCGGTGTTAGAGTAGTATATATATAGCCATGTAGCCTTTCGTATTTACCCCCATTGTATAAGAGGTTTCTTGCATATGTCCTGCACCTGTACATGTATATATACTGGCCTATGGCCATGTTGGAATACAAGTTGCTTTCCTAACATGATATTAGAGCTAGGTCAATTTTTTGCACGCTGCAACTCGTGATATTGATCGAACCCGTGTCGCCGCACTTCTCTGTGGCTGTCGCTATTTTCTCTCCATTGTAGACGCCGGCTCTGCATCCCGCTCATCTGAAAGTCAATGCCCGGCCGGCTCTTTCCCTCGTCTTGCCCACCTGTTGTGTCTGCTCTCCCCTAGATCGACAAGATCGGGCCGCCCCTCGCAGGATCGAGTCGTCATTCTCTGGCCCCGATCTCCGCCACTGGCTACTGCGTGCCTTTTCCGGATCGATCCGACAGAGCAGCTGGGCGGTCCTCGATCTAGAGAACAGGACCCATCTACCACCAAGGAGAGCTGCTTGTCCTGCTGCTTCGCTCGGGGTCCTGCCCACACGAGCCGCGCGCCCTCCAGATCCTCTACAGGTCGGGCCTCGATCTCGCCCTTGACTGCTGCTGCGGTTCTCGTCCGGACCCTCTACTGGTTGTCTTTTGTTGATTAAAAAATAGGCGTGATGTCTCTGTCCTCGGGCTATGTTGCTATTCCTTGCTGTCTGCTGATTTTTTATGGTACCAACTACATTAAGTTTGTCGGCTTCATGCGCATTCATATGTGTGGCCTTCGTCTCTGGGGCGTTCTTTCTGGCGAGGTCCCTAGTCCGTCGTGTCCGGTTCCTCCTGTGGCTCCTACTCCGCCGATGCCACCGGTTCTTGCT
Organism: Triticum urartu; assembly: GCF_003073215.2. NCBI lineage: Eukaryota > Viridiplantae > Streptophyta > Magnoliopsida > Poales > Poaceae > Triticum > Triticum urartu. The sequence goes on from NC_053022.1 coordinate 117,465,795, forward strand.
GTCGACGCTAATCAGGCTGCGAAGGATGCAGCTAAGTTGGTTCATGACACTGTCGTTCGAGCTTATGATGAGCAGGTTCGGACCTATGAGGACACACTTCAGACTTATCATGCAGCTCTGTCTGCTTACACTCAGTGGCTTGATGATGATGCTTGTGCCGCAGCTGTTCTCACTAATAGTGTTCTGCCTCAGTTTGCCTTTGAGTTTCTAGGTCTCTCTACTGTATTTGAGATGTGGACCCGGCTTCGTCACTGCTATTAGCCTTCTGGTGATGCCTTATACCTGTCTGTGGTTCATCAGGAGCATGCTCTTCAGCAGGGTGACTCCACTGTTGATGAGTTCTATGCACGGAGTTCTGCAATCTGGCGTTAGCTTGATTCTCTCCGCACTGCTGGTTGTTGTACTTGTCAGTGTTGCCAGGCTGTGCGGGCTGATTTGGAGTTTCATCGTGTCTATGAGTTATTGTCTCGACTCCATAAGGAGTTTGAGCCCCGGCACGCTCAGTTGTTTGCTCGTGGTCGTATCCCCCTCATGGAGGCGCTTTCTAAGATCCGTGCTGAGGAGACTCGCCTACGTGGTGCTGGTTTACTTGAGGTTCCCTCTATGCTCGATGATCCAGTTCCTGCTATGCCGCCTGCTGCACTGACTCCTTCCCGCTCGAGTGCTCCGTCGCTCCTGCCTACTCCTACGGGTGGTCAGGGTTGATCTCGTCCGCATTGCGGCTACTGCAACTAGGATGGTCATGTTGAGTCTTCGTGCTTCACGAAGAAGAAACACCTGCGTAAGGTGCGGACATCATCTTCCGGGACTTCTACTTCTACTTCGACATCTTCGGCCACCGCCTTGCCTGAGCAGGATATTCTGAGACTTAAGTGTCTCCTTGCCGCTTCGGGTTATTCTTCGATGGGTATTGTAGGTTCTGTGACTGATGCTTCCCGCACTAAGCAACCACCATGTACATAGTTAGGTACATCCTCGTGGGTTCTGTACTCCAGAGCTTCTTTTCATATGTCTTCTCATTCTTCCAATTTGTCCTCTATTAGATCGCTTGATTTTCCTGTTCATGTCCTCACTGCTGATGGTACTCCTCTCTCTGTTGCTAGTCAAGGCAATCTTACCACGCCTTCTTATTTTGTTCCTGATGTTGCTCATGTTCCTTGACTCACCATGAACCTGTTTTCTGCTGGTCAACTTACTGATTCTAGTTGTCGCGTCATCCTTGACATTGACTCTTGTTCTATTCAGGATCGCTGCACGCGCACTTTGGTTGGGGATGGCCCTCACCGATGTGACTCTCAGGGTCTTTGGGAGCTCGACTGGCTTCATATTCCTTCCACTGCCACCACTACCGTCAGTCCATCTGCTTCTGTTGCTTTAGCTACCGGCTCCTTCCAGCAATGGCATCATCGACTTGGTCATCTTTGCGGTTCTCGTTTGTCGTCTTTAGTTCGTCGAGGTCTTCTCGGGTCTATCTCAGGAGACGTGTCTTTAGAGTGTCAGGGTTGTCGGCTTGACAAACAAATCTAGTTACCTTATCCTACTAGTGAGTCAGTGTCCCAGTGTCCTTTTGATTTAGTCCATTCCGATGTATGGGGTCCGGCTCCCTTCGCTTTGAAAGGGGGCCATCGATACTATATTATTTTCATACATGACTTCTCACGTTACACTTGGCTTTATTTTATGACTTCTCACAGTGAAGTTCTTTCCATATATAAGCATTTTGTTGCCATGGTTCACACTCAGTTCTCTTCGCCTATTCGTGTGTTTCATGCTAACTCTGCTGGCGAGTATATTTCCAAGATGTTGTGTGGTGTTCTTGCTGAGCAGGGGACTCTTCCTCAGTTCTCTTGTCATGCTCAGAATGGTGTGGCTGAGAGAAAGCATCGTCACCTTCTTGAGACGGCTTGTGATTTGATGATTGCCGCCTCTCTTCCACCTCATTTTGGGCTGAGGCTGTCTCCACCTCCACCTATCTCATCAACCTTCAGCCATCCGCTGCTCTACAGGGTGGTGTTCCTTTCAAGCGTCTCTTTGATCGTTCTCCTGATTATTCGACGCTTCGGTTGTTTGGTTGTGTTTGTTATGTTCTTCTTGCTCCTCGTGAACGCACCAAACTGTCCGCTCAGTCTGTTGAGTGTGTTTTCTTAGGCTATAGTGATGAACATAAGGGCTATCATTGTCGGGATCCCGTCGGTCGTCGAATTCGTATTTCTCGGGATGTGACTTTTGATGAGTATCATCCCTTCTACCCGCGTCCGTCTTCCTCGACCTTTTTAGTGGAGGATATCTCTTTCCTCACTTTTCCCGACACACCTACCACTCATGTTGAGTCCTTGTCTATCTGTCCCACTGCCCCTGCCTCTTCGACTGTTGCAGATCCGACGCCACCATCTCCTATGGTTTCCTCACCTCGCATGTCACCAGACTATCCACCTTCATCCCCGGTAACTTCCTCCTCTCCACCCTCTGAGTCTACCTCAGTGATTCCTCTTGTATTCTTCCATCTCTTCCTCAGTATTATACTCGTCGTTCACGGCCTGTGGATGTGTCTACTGATGCTGATGGGCCATCTTCCTCCTCTCAACCTACTTATGGCTTACGTCCTCGTCCACTTCCGCCCGTTGATCGTCTTGGTTTTCCAAGCATCGGTACTACTGTTCTTGAGCCGACTTCTTATCGTCAAGCTATTGTTCATCCCAAATGGCAGTTTGCAATGGCGGAGGAGCTTGCTGCTCTTGAGCGCACCGGCACATGGGACCTTGTTTCTCCTCCTCCTGGTGTTCGTCCAGTCACTTGTAAGTGGGTCTACAAGGTTAAGACTCACTTTGATGGATCTCTTGAGCGCTACAAAGCTCGTCTTGTGGCGTGTGGCTTTCAGCAGGAGCATGGTCGTGATTACGATGAGACTTTTGATCCCGTCGGCCATATGACCACTATCCGCGCACTTCTTGTTGTGGCCTCTGTTCGCCACTGGTTTGTGTCTCAGCTTCATGTCAAGAATGCCTTTCTTAACGGTGAGCTGCGTGAGGAGGTTTACATGCAACCTCCACCTGGGTATTCTATTCCTGATGGCATGATCTGCAGTCTTTGTTGCTCTCTCTATGGCCTTAAGCAAGCCCCTCATGCCTGGTTTGAGTGTTTTGCCTCTGTGGTTACCGCCGCCGGTTTTTCAGTGAGTGCTCATGATCCAGCGTTGTTTTTCCACCTTTCAGCTCGTGGTCGGACTCTTCTTCTTCTCTATGTTGATGACATGATCATCACTGGCGACGATCCTGAGTACATTGTCGGGACCCCGATTCTAAGTCACACCGGTCTAGCATGTAACACCTCATATCACTTTGCGGCCTCACGCACGGTATCCCCACGGGTGTCGCCTTACCATGGCCCGGAACCGTTTGCGCCTTTTGGCTCACGTATATGATAGTGTCGCTAGCATCCATATGACAGAGAACCCAGGCCGACATGGCTAGTCGTGAACCCAAAGCGGCACAGACCTATGGAGACAGGCATACATGAATCACATCGAGCATGTCGGTCAACAGCGTATGAATCCGGGCTGTAGCACTGGGCTAACAGGGACTCTGGAAGTCACCGCGTGACATTTCCCCGAAGGGACAGACATAGGAACGAAGTGGAACACATGCCGGCCAGTCAAGTGTTCTGAAGCGCATAGTGCTGGGCTAGCAGGACTCCGGTGAACCGGGCTGTAGCGGACTACTATGGCTCAAGGAAGCACTAGACTACATTTCCCCATAAGAGAGGCTGCCAAGGACAAACAACTAGATTGTCGGATCCCACACATAGCAATACACGTCACACGTACGCATAACATGCAAGTATGTGATGTACAACATGGCATCACAACATAACGCAACTCATATAGATAAAGGCTCAGAAGAGCCACATGCATAAATACAGACAGGGGTCACATGACCCATCATTTAGAGCATACAAGCAACGGAAGCATTACATGTCTGAGTACAGACAACTACAAAAGAAAAAGGCCGAGAAGCCTGACTATCTACAAGTCCCTCCAAGGTAAAAGATCGTAGCTGAGCTAACAAGCTACTCGTCGAAGTCCAAGCGGTACTACTAGTGAGACAGATGTCTCACCTGCAAAACATAAATAAAGCAAACGTGGGTACAAAGGTACTCAGCAAGACTTACATCAGATCCTATCATACATGCATTTGTATCAAGAAGGTAATGCAGGGTTTAGTTGCAGCAAGCCAGCTTTGACTCAGTGGCTATCCTGTTCTACGACAGTGAGAAACTTCTTTGAGGTGAGGCAGCGCACACGAGTCCACTAATCACCGCATCAATACCCTACTATGGATTCATCCCCGTCTCTCCTACGAGAAGGCCATCCATAGCACACACACTTATCTTGAGCATTTTAGAGTATCCATTCCAGGTTGTCTATGTACCACGTAAGCATCCAAGAAGTCCATAACCGAGGACACGGCTATTCGAATAGATCATGATAACCCTGCAGGGGTGTACTTCATCACACACGCTCTCACCACTTATCACCATATACCTGTCATGTATCTCGGCAACCTTCAAGCGGAAGCCTGGCGAGGGTGTCGGCCACGACCTAACTAACCACACAAGACTCTAGTCCAGGTTTATCGCCTATTCGGGTTCCATCCGCAAGGAGATCCGGCCGGGGTTTCGCTCACGGCCCCAAATGATGTGTACAGGGTTCCTGAGCCCACCATCCGGGTGCCACTCGGTACACCGGGCCACGTGTGCCTAGTCTGTCCCAAGTCCACCCTGCCGGGTGCCACTCGGTAGAAAAATAGCACTACCTACAAACACCAGAAACTATTTGCAACTCCTGGACAGAGTTCAAGGCGGTTAATAAGTCGAGAGAGCTTGGAGCGCCCGGAGCCCAATGTGTGGTAGTAGCTAGTCATCGGACAACTTACACAGAACTCAGTTCTTAAGGACGGTCCCAATGAGACAACCCACCATGTACTCCTACATGGCCTCTCACCGCTACCTTTACCAAATCGTGTTCACACGCTTAACTCTCATTACCAGAACATATCATAACATTCCGATCCATTCCCGATGAATCAGACCTGACACAACTCTAAGCAATAGCAGGCATGGCATGGTAGGAACACAACAAGGCTCAAACAACTCCTACACATGCTAGTGGGTTTTAACTATTTACTGTGGCAATGACAGGTCATGCAGAGGAATAGGTTCAACTATCGCAACATAAAGTAGCAGTTGAATCGTTGTTGTCCTAATGCAATAAATGAGAGCAGGAGCGAGAGAGTAGGATATTATCGGAATGAACAAGGGGGGTAGCTTGCCTGGTAGATCAACAGGGGGGCACTGCTCCTCCGACAGATACTCTCGAACACTCTCCGGAGCAGGACCTATCGAGAAGGAACGTGACGGAAATCAAACACAAGCATATGCAACAATATGATGCATGAACATGGCATGAGTATGTGATGTTGTTTGAGTTAATGCATCTAGCATTTATTTAGTTGAGGTCCATTTGAACCAAGGTTCAAATGCAACTCCAAAATAAGCTCTTAAATATGCCATAAGTGTGTTTTCATATATACAGCATGTATAGGTTAGTTTGTCATGCATGAAAATGGTACAGATGGATAGATTGAATTTTTCGGATCATTTTTCATATATAAATTATTTCAATCTGAGCTACGGTTGAATTTCTATGAATTTTTGAAGTTTTGAACATTTTCTGGAATTTCCTGTTTAAAAATAATTCCAGAAAAAGAATAACTGCGTCAGCATGACATCATCACTACGTCAGCGAGTCAACGTGGCTGACTGGGTCAAACCTGATGTGTGGGGTCCACACGTCAGTGACTCAGTTAGTTAAGAGAGGAGTTATTCCTAATCTAATTTAGATTAGTGGCTCTGGGGCCCACTGTCAGTGTCTCTAGGGGGGTAGTTAGTGCCTAACTACGATGCCACGTCAGCCTGCCGGAGTCCTGGCCGGCGGCGACCAATAGCGCAGTAGCGACTCGCCGGAATTGCGCGCGTCTCGACGCGCGAAGACCACCGGGGCATAGCCCATCGTCGTCCGCATCCAGGGGAGCTGGTGGGAGGCTGCGGGGGCACCGGAGCTCGCCGGAGCAGGGCTCGAGGCGGCGGCCGGAGTTCGGCTCCGGGCAAAAACGGGCTGCGGGGCACGGTAGGGCAAACCCGCGAGTGCTACGGGTTCCTGGGAACGCGCTGAGTGCGTTTATAGGTTCGGACGCGAGCGGCGGTGGCTAGAATGACGACGGTGACATGCGCGGCGGAGCCGAGCTCTCGGCCATGGTGGAGATGCGTCCTGGAGCTCGCGAACGCGAGGAAGAAGAGATGGGTTCGGCGCGGAAGCTCACATCGATCACATTGAAGAGGTCAGCGACTCGGGGGAGGTCCGGTGCGGGCGGAACAGCGAAGCCAATCTCCGGCGTCTGGAGGAAGAAGACGACGGCGGGGACGGTGCTATGGGGCTTCCGGCGTCACGTGGGTTGGTGGAGAAAAAGAGGAAGGCGCGGCGGTTCTTCTGGAAGCATCGAAGAGGCGAGGGGAGCACAGTGGGCACGGCTATGGCGAGCGGCGGCGACGGCAGCGCTCGGGCGTTCGCGGGGAAGGGCGGGAGAGAGGAGGGGAGGCCACTGGAGAGAGGGAGAGGGAGTGAGAGAGGCCGAGGGGAGTGCGTGGCATCGTCGGGGGCCTCCCAGCAGCGAGCGGGGAAGCAGGAGGTGGCGGCGGTGGCCGTGCGCGCGTCGGGCACGCGCTGTGCATCCGATTGGCGGGAGGAAGAAGACCTCCCTGCCCCTGGTGGGCTGCGCCGGCCAGATGGGCTGCCAGGTAAGGCCCAGGTACTTCTCTCCTTCTCTCTTATTTCTCTTTTCTATTTCTGACATTTGTTTCTGTTTTTTTTAATAATACTAAACTAATTTATTTAATTCTGTCAATTTTTGCAGGGGCCTAAGGAATTAATCCAAAACCCCTCACCAAAATTTAGAATTATTGGACAATATTTCATACATATAAAAATATTTATCCAACGCAAATAATTACTGGATTAACTCCAAGTGTCCAAAATAAATATTTATGAGTACCTTAAAATATTGGTTTGATTTTTACCTCTGACCAATATTTTCAGAGAGTAACATGAACATTTTCTTGGACCTTTTTGGAGAAATTTTTATCTGGATTATTTCCAGAGATGATTCTGAGGGTTTCACCAATCCCCATTTCAAATTTAAATGGAATTTAAACATGATGCACACATGAAGGCTAGCCTAGGTCATACCATAACTAGGGATGTGACAACTCGCCCCCACTCGAAGAAATCTTGTCCCGAGATTCAGGAGTCAGCGGAAAGAAAGTGGGGTACTCAAGTCGAAGACGATCTTCACGCTCCCAAGTAGCTTCTCTCTCGGAATGATGCGACCACTGAACCTTGAGAAACTTGATGTTCTGACGTCGAGTGACACGCTCTGCTTGATCAAGAACACGAACAGGGTACTCTCGATATGTGAGGTTATCTTGGAGATCAAGCGTTTCGTGGTCCACTCCGCGGATGGGATCCGAGAAGCAACGCCTGAGTTGAGAGACGTGGAAAACATCATGAACTCGAGAAAGATGTGGTGGTAGTTCCAACTGGTAGGCAACCTCTCCTCGCTTAGCGAGAATGAGAAAGGGACCAATGTAACAAGGAGCCAACTTGCCCTTGATACCGAATCGATGGGTACCCTTCAAAGGGGTAACCCGAAGGTAAGCTTTGTCGCCAATTTCATAAGCTACTTCCTTATGACTACGGTCATACTGGCTCTTCTAACGAGATTGGGCTGTTTTCAAATTCTCACGAATGATGCGAACTTGTTCTTCTGCCTCCTGGATCATATCCGGTCCGAATAATTGTCTTTCACCGGTTTCTGACCAGTTCAAAGGTGTTTGACATCTTCGTCCATACAAAACCTCAAAAGGAGCTTTCTTGAGGCTGGATTGGTAGCTATTGTTATAAGCAAACTCGGCGAAGGGAAGGCACTTCTCCCAATCCATACCGAATGAGATAACACAAGCTCTAAGCATGTCTTCGAGAATTTGGTTAACCTTTCCACCTGGCCACTTGATTGAGGGTGGAAAGTGGTACTGAAGGAAAGATGGGTGCCCATGGCAGTTTGGAAGCTCTCCCAGAAATGAGAAGTGAAAAGACTACCACGGTCTGAATTGATCTCTAGTGGAACACCATGAAGTGACACTATTCGAGAAATATATAAGTCAGCGAGCTGACTAGCAGTGATACTCTCTCGAACAGGTAGGAAGTGAGCCACTTTAGAAAGACGATCAATGACTACGAAGATAGCATTATTCCCTCTCGTGGTCCTGGGAAAGCCGGTGATGAAGTCCATACCAACTTTATCCCATTTCCACTCAGGAATAGCTAAAGGTTGAAGGGTGCCAGCAGGTCTCTGATGCTCTGCCTTCACGCGACGACAAACGTCACAGTTAGCAATAAATTGAGCAATTTCTCTCTTCATCCTAGTCCACCAAAACCTCTGGCGTAGGTCCTGATACATCTTAGTACTACCGGGATGAATCGTGAGAGGAGATTCATGCGCCTCCTTAAGGATTAATTGTCGAAGATGTTGATTCTTGGGAACCACCAAGCGACTCTCAAAGAAAACAACACCACGATCATCTATAGAGAAACTACCACCAACTCCCTTGTTAATGTTTCTCTTGATCCGGGAAATTCCCGTATCCTGCTTCTGAGCAGAGATGATCTGATCCACAAGAGTAGATTTCGCCACCAAGGTAGAAAGGAATCCATGAGGAGCAATGTGAAGGTTAAGCTTACATAATTCCTCATGGAGAAGTGGTTGGCCCTGCTGCAACATTAGATTGTTGCAATAGGACTTATGACTTAGCACATCAACCATGACATTCCCCTTGCCTGGGGTGTAGGTAATCCCTAAGTCGTAATCTGAGATCAACTCCAGCCAACATCTTTGCCTAAGGTTCAAATCTGGTTGGGTGAAGATATATTTGAGACTCTGGTGATCGGTGTAAATCTCGCAACGTTTACCAAGAAGGTAATGTCGCCAGGTCTTAAGTGCATAGACTACGGCTACAAGCTCTAGATCATGTGTAGGATAATTCTCCTCATGTGGATGCAACTGTCGAGATGCATAGGCAATCACATGGCGATCTTGCATAAGAATGCAACCTAGTCCCTGTCGTGAGGCATCACAATAGATAACAAAGTCCTTAGTGAAATCTGGTGGCACAAGTATGGGAGCAGAAGTCAAGCGTCTTTTTAGTTCCTGAAAACTGTGCTCACATTGTGGGGACCACTCAAACTTTTTATCTTTCTTGAGAAGTTCCGTGAGAGGTTTGGCCAATTTGGAGAAGTTCTCAACGAATCGGCGACAATAACTGGCTAGACCAAGGAAACTCCTAACTTGCTTAACTGTTTCAGGCGGAGTCCAATCAAGAACGGCCTGAACTCTTTCGGGATTGACAGTAATGCCCTTACCAGAGATTACGTGGCCGAGATATGTCACTTCTGGCAACCAAAATTCGCACTTGGAGAACTTGGCATAAAGGCGGTGCTCTCTGAGTTTTCCTAGCACAAGTCTAAGATGTTCGGCATGCTCTTCCTCGTTCTTCGAGTAAATAAGGATATCATCGAGGTAAACCACAACGAACTTATCTAAGTACTCCATGAAGATCGAGTTCATCAAGCGAGAGAAAGTAGCTGGAGCATTGGTTAGACCAAAAGACATGACGGTGTACTCGTACTGACCATAACGAGTGACAAAAGCCGTCTTAGGAATGTCCCCATTTCTGATCTTGATTTGGTGGTAGCCTAACCTCAAATCCATCTTGGAAAAGACTGAGGATCCAGCGAGCTGATCATACAGGTCGTTGATCCTAGGGAGCGGATACTTGTTCTTTATCGTGACCAAATTAACGGGACGATAATCTACAACCATCCGGTCTGTACCATCCTTCTTCTTGACGAAGAGAACGGGGCAAGCCCAGGGAGAAGAACTAGGACGGATGAAACCCTTTTGCAAGGATTCATCGAGTTGTTTCTTAAGCTCAGCTAGTTCTAAGGGTGCCATCTTGTAAGGTCTCCTAGAGATTGGAGCGGTTCCTGGGATAAGATCTATGACAAATTCTACATCTCTGTCAGGTGGAATACCTGGCAGTTCCTCTGGAAAAACATCCGGAAAGTCACGGACTACCGGGATATCTTCAAGGTCAGGAAGAGGGATGGCATTAAGAGAATAGAGCTGGCGCTTTGCAACCCTAGTGGAGATGGTGACTATCTTGCCGGATGGGTGTGTAAGCTGAACAGACCTTGTGTAACAATCAATCTTGGCATGATGAGCTTTCATCCAGTCCATACCCAAGATGGTGTTAATATTTGTAGACTAGAGGGCTATAAGTGATGCAAGGAATACAAGTCTGTCAACAAGGATTTCATTACCATGGCTTATTCTGGTAGTTTGCCATCTAGACCCTGGAGTTTGGATTTCAAGTGGAGTTGGCATATCGCAAAATGACATGTCGTGCAAACGAGCATAGCCTTCAGAAATGAAGGAGTGAGATGCTCCGGTATCGAACAGAACCGAAGCTGGATGGCAATTGACAAGGAGGGTACCAAGAACGACATCCGGATCATCATGAGTGTCTTTAGCTGAGACATGATGCACACATCCACGTTCAGTGGGAGCTGACTTGACACTAATCATCTTGCGTGATGGCTTACCACGACCAACAGACTTCTCAGGCTGGGGTGGAGCATAGTTGGTTTGAGAGCAGTCACGTGCATAGTGTCCTGGCTCTCCGCATGTGAAACAAGTCCCTGAAGTAGGGCGTGGACCCGCTTTGACAAGCGGTCTACCAATAGGCCTGGGTGGAGCATACTGCTGAACTGGGTGAGGTGCCACACAAGATGGCCTTGGTGTATAACCGGGTGGAAGAGCGGAGTTCGGAACCCAAATCCGGCGCTTCTGCAAAGTAGAACCGGAAGAGGAACCCAAATCACGGGTGTGCTTACGAGACTCCTCGTAAGTGAGCTGAGCTGTCTCCGCATTAATGGCCTTGTTCACAAGAGCCTGGAAGGTATTGCAATGATGCAAGTGGAGATCACGACGCAACTTGGGGTTGAGACCCTTCCGGAACCTAGCCTGCTTCTTGGCGTCCGTGGACACTTCTTCTATAGCATAGCGGGCAGGTTCTCAAATTCTCTACTGTAAGCATCAACAACCATCTTACCCTGTGTGAAACTACAGAACTCTTCTCTCTTGCGATCAATGAGAGCCTGAGGAATGTGATGCTCGCGAAAAGCCTCAGTGAAATCCTTCCAGGTAGGTATCTGGCCAGCTGGAAGCATAGCCTCATAGTTCTGCCACCAAAGACTAGCAGGACCTTCTAGGTGATATGCAGCGTAGGTGACCTTGTTACTTTCAGCTACATTCACCGAACGCAGCTTGTGTGTGATACTACGGAGCCAGTCATCTGCATCGAGTGGTTCAATGGAATGATGGAAGGTAGGTGGTTTCAGACCAATGAAATCATAGATGGTCGCTGACTCTTTGCACTGGGGTGCGGTGTTCTCCTCGATAAGTGCTAACAAGCGGTTAGACTCATGCTTGTTCCTCTCCATCTCTAACATGAACTCTGTCAACGAAGACTGGTCGGGAGGATCCTCATCCCTACCATCTCCGTGGTTCCGGCTACGAGCAACAGAACTTCGGTTAACTGACGACATCCTGAAGAACCAACCAAGGAAACAAGGATGGATTCAGCATCATGATAAGGATGTAGAATATAGTACGAGGAAAAATACTATCTCTTGAACTCCTAGGACAACTCCGGCAGCATAACGGCAGTAAAATGCTCGAAATGAGACATTCTGCAAAAAATGGAGTAGCACCATACTCAACATCATCACTCAAGGTTCTGAGATATTGCTAAATAGGTTACACCGAAGGTACTCAAACTGGGATAAGACTCTGATCAACCAATCCTAAGGGACTACAGAGTGGTAACACGTGATCCTGATAGACAGAAGAGGAAGCCTAGTTCCTTAACCCCGTAGGAAAGATAGGATGACTCAGATCAGAAGACATGAGGCATAAGGAGTAAAACGAGCCTTACGTTCCCTTCCACAATCAATTCCCCTATATAGCTAAAGAATTTCTAGACTCAACTTCGACCAGGTTGGCTTGGAAATCCTACAGGCAGTCAGGCTCTGATACCAAAGCTGTCGGGACCCCGATTCTAAGTCACACCGGTCTAGCATGTAACACCTCATATCACTTTGCGGCCTCACACACGGTATCCCCACGGGTGTCGCCTTACCATGGCCCGGAACCTTTTGCGCCTTTTGGCTCACGTATATGATAGTGTCGCTAGCATCCATATGACAGAGAACCCAGGCCAACATGGCTAGTCGTGAACCCAAAGCGGCACAGACCTATGGAGACAGGCATACATGAATCACATCGAGCATGTCGGTCAACAGCGTATGAATCCGGGCTGTAGCACTGGGCTAACAGGACTCTGGAAGTCACCGCGTGACATTTCCCCGAAGGGACAGACATAGGAACGAAGTGGAACACATGCCGGCCAGTCAAGTGTTCTGAGCAGTAGTGCTGGGCTAGCAGGACTCCGGTGAACCGGGCTGTAGCGGACTACTATGGCTCAAGGAAGCACTAGACTACATTTCCCCATAAGAGAGGCTGCCAAGGACAAACAACTAGATTGTCGGATCCCGCACATAGCAATACATGTCACACGTACGCATAACATGCAAGTATGTGATGTACAACATGGCATCACAACATAACGCAACTCATATAGATAAAGGCTCAGAAGAGCCACATAGCATAAATACAGACAGGGGTCACATGACCCATCATTTAGAGCATACAAGCAACGGAAGCATTACATGTCTGAGTACAGACAACTACAAAAGAAAAAGGCCGAGAAGCCTGACTATCTACAAGTCCCTCCAAGGTACAAGATCGTAGCTGAGGTAACAAGCTACTCGTCGAAGTCCAAGCGGTACTACTAGTGAGACAGATGTCTCACCTGCAAAACATAAATAAAGCAAACGTGAGTACAAAGGTACTCAGCAAGACTTACATCAGATCCTACCATACATGCATTTTTATCAAGAAGGTAATGCGGGGTTTAGTTGCAGCAAGCCAGCTTTGACTCAGTGGCTATCCTGTTCTACGACAGTGAGAAACTTCTTTGAGGTGAGGCAGCGCACACGAGTCCACTAATCACCACATCAATACCCTACTATGGATTCATCCCCGTCTCTCCTACGAGAAGGCCATCCATAGCACACACACTTATCTTGAGCATTTTAGAGTATCCATTCCAGGTTGTCTATGTACCACGTAAGCATCCAAGAAGTCCATAACCGAGGACACGGCTATTCGAATAGATCATGATAACCCTTCAGGGGTGTACTTCATCACACACGCTCTCACCACTTATCACCATATACCCGTCATGTATCTCGGCAACCTTCAAGCGGAAGCCTGGCGAGGGTGTCGGCCACGACCTAACTAACCACACAAGACTCTAGTCCAGGTTTATCGCCTATTCGGGTTCCATCCGCAAGGAGATCCGGCCGGGGTTTCGCTCACGGCCCCAAACGATGTGTACAGGGTTCCCGAGCCCACCATCCGGGTGCCACTCGGTACACCGGGCCACGTGTGCCTAGTCTGTCCCAAGTCCACCCTGTCGGGTGCCACTCGGTAGAAAAATAGCACTACCTACAAACACTAGAAACTATTTGCAACTCCTGGACAGAGTTCAAGGCGGTTAATAAGTCGAGAGAGCTTGGAGCGCCCGGAGCCCAATGTGTGGTAGTAGCTAGTCATTGGACAACTTACACAGAACTCAGTTCTTAAGGACGGTCCCAATGAGACAACCCACCATGTACTCCTACATGGCCTCTGACCGCTACCTTTACCAAATCGTGTTCACACGCTTAACTCACATTACCAGAACATATCATAACATTCCGATCCATTCCCGATGAATCAGACCTGACACAACTCTAAGCAATAGCAGGCATGGCATGGTAGGAACACAACAAGGCTCAAACAACTCCTACACATGCTAGTGGGTTTTAACTATTTACTGTGGCAATGACAGGTCATGCAGAGGAATGGGTTCAACTACCGCAGCATAAAGTAGCAGTTGAATCGTTGTTGTCCTAATGCAATAAATGAGAGCAGGAGCGAGAGAGTAGGATTTTATCGGAATGAACAAGGGGGGTAGCTTGCCTGGTAGATCAACAGGGGGGCACTGCTCCTCCGATAGATACTCTCGAACACTCTCCGGAGCAGGACCTATCGAGAAGGAACGGTGACGGAAATCAAACACAAGCATATGCAACAATATGATGCATGAACATGGCATGAGTATGTGATGTTGTTCGAGTTAATGCATCTAGCATTTATTTAGTTGAGGTCCATTTGAAACAAGGGTTCAAATGCAACTCCAAAATAAGCTCTTAAATATGCCATAAGTGTGTTTTCATATATACAGCATGTATAGGTTGGTTTGTCATGCATGAAAATGGTACAGATGGATAGATTGAATTTTTCTGATCATTTTTCATATATAAATTATTTCAATCTGAGCTACGGTTGAATTTCTATGAATTTTTGAAGTTTTGAACATTTTCTGGAATTTCCTGTTTAAAAATAATTCCAGGAAAAGAATAACTGCGTCAGCATGACGTCATCACTACGTCAGCGAGTCAACGTGGCTGACCGGGTCAAACCTGACGTGTGGGGTCCACACGTCAGTGACTCAGTTAGTTAACAGAGGAGTTATTCCTAATCTAATTTAGATTAGTGGCTCTGGGACCCACTGTCAGTGTCTCTAGGGGGGTAGTTAGTGCCTAACTACGATGCCACGTCCGCCCGCCGGAGTCCTGGCCGGCGGCGACCAATAGCGCGGCGGCGACTCGCCGGAATTGCGCTACGAGCGGCGTCTGGACGCGCAAAGACCACCGGGGCGTAGCCCATCGTTGTCCGCATCCAGGGGAGCTGGTGGGAGGCTGCGGGGGCACTGGAGCTCGCCGGAGCGGGGCTCGAGGCGGCGGCCGGAGTTCGGCTCTGGGCGAAAACGGGCTGCGGGGCACGGTAGGGCTAACCCGCGAGTGCTACGGGTTCCTGGGAACGCGCTGAGTGCATTTATAGGTTCGGACGCGAGCGGCGGTGGCTAGAACGACGACGGTGACATGCGTGGCAGAGCCGAGCTCTCGGCCATGGCGGAGATGCGTCCTGGAGCTCGCGAACGCGAGGGAGAAGAGATGGGTTCGGCGCGGAAGCTCACAGCGATCACGTTGAAGAGGTCAGCGGCTCGGGGAGGTCCGGTGCGGGAGGAACAGCGAAGCCGATCTCCGGCATCCGGAGGAAGAAGACGACGGCGGGGACGGTGCTATGGGGCTTCCGGCGTCATGTGGGTTGGTGGAGACGAAGAGGAAGGCGCGGTGGTTCTTCTGGAAGCATCGAAGAGGCGAGGGGAGCACAGTGGGCACGGCTATGGCGAGCGGCGGCGACGACAGCGCTCGGGCGTTCGCGGGGAAGGGCGGGAGAGAGGAGGGGAGGCCACTGGAGAGAGGGAGAGGGAGTGAGAGAGGCCGAGGGGAGTGTGTGGCGTCGTCGGGGGCCTCCAGCAGCGAGCGGGGAAGCAGGAGGTGGCGGCGGTGGCCGTGCGCGCGTCGGGCACGCGCTGTGCATCCGATTGGCGGGAGGAAGAAGACCTCCCTGCCCCTGGTGGGCTGCGCCGGCCAGATGGGCTGCCAGGTAAGGCCCAGGTACTTCTCTCCTTCTCTCTTATTTCTCTTTTCTATTTCTGACATTTGTTTCTGTTTTTTTTAATAATACTAAACTAATTTATTTAATTCTGTCAATTTTTGCAGGGGCCTAAGGAATTAATCCAAAACCCCTCACCAAAATTTAGAATTATTGGACAATATTTCATACATATAAAAATATTTATCCAACGCAAATAATTACTGGATTAACTCCAAGTGTCCAAAATAAATATTTATGAGTTCCTTAAAATATTGGTTTGATTTTTACCTCTGACCAATATTTTCAGAGAGTAACATGAACATTTTCTTGGACCTTTTTGGAGAAATTTTTATCTGGATTATTTCCAGAGATGATTCTGAGGGTTTCACCAATCCCCATTTCAAATTTAAATGGAATTTAAACATGATGCACACATGAAGGCTAGCCTAGGTCATACCATAACTGGGGATGTGACATACATTGCCTTTGTGAAGGCCCGTCTTAGTGCGCAGTTTCTTATGTCTGATCTTGGCCCTCTTCGATACTTTCTTGGGATAGAAGTCTCTTCTACTTCTGATACCTTTTTTATTTCCCAGGAAAAGAATATCCATGATCTTCTTGCTCGTGTTGCTCTTATTGATGGGCACATTGTTGAGACTCCCATGGAGCTCAATGTTCACCTCCGTGATACTGATGATGACCCCTTGTGTGATCCGACGCGTTATCGTCATCTTGTTGGCAGTCTTGTCTATCTAGCCATCACTCGTCCGGATATCTCTTATCCGGTCCATATTTTGAGTCAGTTTGTCTTTGCTCCCACTTCGGTTCACTATAGTCATCTTCTTCATGTTCTCCGATATCTTTGTGGCACGATCTCTCACCGTCTGTTCTTTCCTCGCTCCAGTTCATTACAACTTCAGGCCTTTTCGAGTGCTACTGTTGGAAATATGCCCTAGAGGCAATAATAAATTGGTTATTATCATATTTCTCTGTTCATGATGATCGTTTATTATCCATGCTATAATTGTATTGACTGGAAACTCAAAATACATGTGTGGATACATAGGCAACAACATGTCCCTTGTAAGCCTCTACCAGACTAGCTCATTGATCAAAGATGGCTATGGTTTCCTAGTCATAGACATGAGTTGTCATTTGATAATGGGATCACATCATTAGGAGAATGATGTGATGGACAAGATCCAAAATATAAACGTAGCATATGATCGTATCAAGTTTACCGCTATCATTTTCTACATGTCAAGTATATGTTCCTATGACCATGAGATCATGCAACTCACTAACACCGGAGGAATACCTTGTGTGTACCAAATGTCGCAACATAACAGGGTGACTATAAAGGTGCTCTGCAGGTATGTCTGAGGGTGTCTATTGAGTTGGCATGGATCAAGACTGGGATTTGTCACTCTGTATGACGGAGAGGTATCTTAGGGCCCACTCGGTAATACAACATCATAGTAAGCTTGCAAGAAATGTGACTAATGGGTTAGCCATGGGATCTTGTATTACGGAACGAGTAAAGAGACTTGCCGGTAATGAGATTGAACTAGGTATGGAGATACCGACAATCGTCCGGCAAGTAACATATCGATAGACAAAGGGAACTACATACGGGATTGTCTGAATCCTTGACATCGAGGTTCAACCGATAAGATCTTCATAGAATATGTAGGAACCAATATGGGCATCTAGGTCCCACTATTGGTTATTGACCATAGAGGTGTCTCGGTCATGTCTGCATAGTTCTCGAACCCGCACGGTCTACACACTTAACGTTTAGTGATGATATAGGTATAGTTGAGTCATTATGGTGGTTACCGAAGGTTGTTCGGAGTCCCAGATGAGATCTCCGACATGACGAGGAACTCTGGAATGGTCCGGAGGTGAAGATTGATATATTGGACGAAGGGTATTGGAGTCCGGAATTGTTCCGGGGGTACCGGGTGATGACCAGCATGACCGAAAGGGGTTTCAGGGGGTCCCGACAAGTGTTGGGGGGCTCATGGGCCAAGGGGAGGGGGCTAACCAGCCCACTAAGGGGCTGAGCGCCCCTGTTCCCCCATCCCACGTGACCAGGGGAGGTGGGGCGCCTCCTGGCTTGGGAGGCAATCCTCCACCTGGCTTGGGGGGCAAGTCACCCTAGGGTTTCCCTAGGGTAGATCCCATCTGCCTTGGCCGCCACCCCCCTAGGGGAAACTCTAAGGGCACCACCCCCTCCTCCCTTCTCATATATATATAGAGGTAGAGAGAGAGCAGCCGACCCCATATAGATCTATTCGTACCACAGCGCTCCTCCTCCTCTCCCTCATAGCCATCTTCTTCTCCATGGTGCTTAGCGAAGCTCTACTGAGATTCCGCCACCACCGTCGCCACCATGCCGTCGTGCTACCGGAGGACTTGAGCTACTACTTCACCATCACTCGCTAGATCGAGGAGGTGAAGGTGTCATCAAGTCGTACTTGTGTTGAACATGGAGGTGCCGTCCGTTCGGCACTTGGATCGGGAGTTCGCGGGACGGATCATGATTGGATTGCGAAGACGTTCGACTACATCAACCGTGTTTCTTAACGCTTCCGCTTAGCAATCTACAAGGGTATGTAGATGCAATCTCTCCTCTCGTAGATGTTCATCTCCTAGATTGATCTTGGTGAGCCTAGGAATTTTTTTGTTTTCCATGCAATGTTCCCCAACAGTGTTATCAGAGCTAGGTCTATGCGTAGATGACATCACGAGTAGAACATAAAGGAGTTTGTGGGCATTGATATTCAGATTGCTTTCTTCCTTGGTCTTTTCTTGATTCAGCGGTATTGTGGGATGAAGCAGCCCGGACCAACTTTACATGTCCACGTACATGAGACCGGATCCATCGACAGACATGTGACTTTGTTGCATAAAGATGGCTGGCGGGTGTCTGTCTCTCCCACCTTAGTTGAATCGGATTCGACAAAGGCGGTCCTTGTAGAAGGTTAAGTAGATACTTGCATATCACCTTGTGGCTTTCCGTAGGTAAGAATTGTTCTTGCTAGATACCCATAGCAGCCACGTAAAACCTGCAACAACAATTAGAGGACGTCTAACTTGTTTTTGCAGGGTATGTTGTGATATGATATGGCCAAGTACATGATGAGATATATTTGATGTATGAGATGATCATGTTTGTAATAGTTTATATCGACTTGCATGTCGATGCATACGGCAACCGGCAGGACCATAGGGTTGTCTTTAATTATTCTATGACCTGCATGTCAATCATTAAACGCTATGTAATGCTTTACTTTATCGCTAAGTGGTAGCAATAGTAGTAGAAGCATGGTTGGCGTGACAACCCCGATGGCGACACGATGATGGAGATCATGGTGTCATGCCGGTGACGATGGAGATCATGCCGGTGCTTTGGAGATAGAGATCAAAAGCACAAGTTGATGGCCATATCATGTCACTTATGATTTGCATGTGATGTTAATCCTTTTATGCATCTTATTTTGCTTAGGACGACGGTAGCATTATAAGGTGATCCCTCACTAAAATTTCAAGATAAAATTGTGTTCTCCCCAAATGTGCGTCGTTGCGAAAGTTTGTCATTTCGAAGCACCACATGATGATCGGGTGTGATAGACTCTACGTTCACATACAACGGGTGCAAGCCAGTTTTGCACATACGGAACACTTGGGTTAAACTTGACGAGCCTAGCATGTACAGACATGGCCTCGGAACACAAGAGACTGAAAGGTCGAACATGAGTCATATAGTAGATATGATCAACATGGAGATGTCACCATTGAAACCACCTCATCTCACGTGATGACCGGACTTGGGTTGGTGAATTTGGATCATGTTACACTCGTATGACTGGAGGGATGTCAATTTGAGTGGGAGTTCTTAAGTAATATGATCAATTGAACTCATTATCATGAACATAGTCTAAATTGTCTTTGCAAATTATGTTGTAGATCAATAGCTCATGCTGTAGCTCCTTGTTTTAATACATTCCTAAAGAAAGACTAAGTTGAAAGATATTGTGAGCAATGATGCGGACTAGGTCTGTAGTCTGAGGATTGTCCTCCCTGCTTCATAGAAGGCTTATGTCCTAGATGCATCGCTCGAGCGTGCCAACCCCTCTAGCGTTATCTGTGGATGTTGTGAACATCTGGCAGACACGTTATGATGACTACTTGATAGTTTAGTGTGCCATGCTTTATGGCTTATGTAAGTGCATCTAGTGCCCTTAGTGATTTTGGTGTATTGGAGACTTGTAGGTTAAGGGACTGATGCGTTTGTGAGTGTACACAGGTCTATAAGTCTATGAGGAGTTTGATATTTACAGAGAAAGTCGGCCCCTAAAAATGAAGTTCTTCGACTGAAGACTTGGATTTCTGAAGACTTTGAAAGTGAAGAAATTGGTGTGACCATGAAGACTTGGTATTCATTCGAGGAACATGAAGCGTGAAGACTTTTATTTTCGTAGTTTAATTTTCTTTTTCTTGAGTCATATGAAACATCGTACTGTTAAAGGGGGTCAAGGAAATACTAAGGAAAAGTCTCCAAGTGATGCTCAACTCAAAATCCTATACCTACCAATCCCTTCGAGCGAAGCCATTGGAAATCTCATGCAGTTCAGTCAACTTCTTCAGTGACAGAGACAAAGTTCTTCTGGTCTCTGAGGAATTTGCTCTGACTGAGGAGTTAGGAATTTGCCAGTGCGGATTGACTACAAGTGAGGAACATGATAGCCCTGAGGAATTTGATATTCAAATTTCCGACCGTTGCTGTGTTACGCGCCAGCTATCCCAACATATCCTTCCACCTAACGGTCATATCATTGAAGGGCATTTATGTCTTATCATGTCGGGCTGCTCCCTAGGCTATAAATAGCCGCCCCCTACAACCACTAGCTGGTGGCTACTCCGAAAGAAACTGACACTTGTCAATTGAGAGCATCCCATCCTCTAAGGACTTTGAGTGAAAATCATCAAGTGAGGAAAACCCAAACCCAAACCCAAACACCTACAAACCCAAAGTGATTGAGCATCACTGAAGAGATTGATCCTGCATGGATTCGATGCTTGTTACCTTTGAAGACTGTGCATCTTCCAGACGGTTAGGCGTCATGGTCTAGAGCATCCAAGAGGAAATTGTGGATCGCCGAGTGACCGAGTCTGTGAAGGTTTGGAAGTCACCTGAAGACTTACCACGAGTGATTGGGCAAGGTCTGTGTGACCTTAGCTCAAGGGGAATACGGTGAGGACTAAGTGTCCTGAGCTGAATGTTCAGGACTGGGTGTCCGGGACTGTGTGTCCTCAGGTTTGAATACCTAGCCACCCTAGCGAGACGTACAACTATCACAACAGTTGGAACTGGTCTACCAAATCATTGTCTTCACCGAGCTAACTGGTTCTATTTCCTCAACCCTTTCATTTCCCCATTTCTGTGTTGTGTGCTTATTCATATCCGTTTGAAGACTTTGACTGAAGACTTTCTCAATTTCCTCAGTTCAATTTCTTCATTCTGTTTATCTTCATTCTGTTTTATCCCGTGTTTACGTTTTCTGTACTCTGTATTTGTTTTTGTGTCATCATGAAGACCATGCTTATGTTCTGTTATGTTTACTTATGAGTACTTATTCCGCTGCAAGTAGTTCTTCTCTTAAGAATTCCCTCACCTGAAATTCCTCAGTGAAGAATTCATAAAAATCGCCTATTCACCCCCCTATAGTCGACTTAATGCACTTTTAGCTTAGAATCAGGGCTCCAAAGATGTTTTGAACGTCATGGAACATGTGAGATGTTCCAAGAGCTGAAATTGGTATTTCATGCTCATGCCCATGTTGAGAGGTATGAGACCTCTGACAAGTTCTTTGCCTACAAGATGGAGGAGAATAGCTCAGCTAATGAGCATGTGCTCAGAATGTCTGGGTGCTACAATCGCTAGAATCAAGTGGGAGTTAATCTTCTAGATAGGGTAGTGATTTACAGAGTTCTCCAGACACTATCACTAGGCTACTAGTACCTCGTGATGAACTATAACATGCAAGGGATGGAGATGATCCCGGGGCTATTCGCGGTAGGCCGCGGAGGTAGAAATCAAAAAGGAGCATCAAGTGTTGATGGTTAACAAGACCATTGGTTTCAAGAAGGGCAAGGGCAAGAAGGGAAACTTCATGAATGGCAAGCCAGTTTCCACGCCAGTGAAGAAAGCCCAAGGTTGAACCCAAACCCGAGACTAAGTGCTTCTATTATAAGGGGAACAACCACTGGTAGCGGAACTGCCCTAAATACTTGGTAGATAAGAAGGCTCTCAACTTCAACAAAAGTATATTTGATATACGTGTTATTGATGTGTACCTTACTAGTACTCCTAGTGGACATGGGTATTAGATATCGGTTTAGTTGCTAATATTGGTAACTCGAAACAAAAGCTGCTGAATAAATGGAGACTAGCTAAGGGCGAGGTGACGATATGTGTTGGAAGTGTTTCCAAGGTTGATGTGATCACCATCGCACGCTCCCTCTACCTTCGGGGTTAGTGTTAAACCTAGATAAATGCTATTTGGTGTTTGCGTTGAGCATGAACATGATGAGATCGTGTTTATTGTAATGCGATTATTCATTTAAGTCGGAGAATAATGGTTATTCTATTTACATGAATAATACCTTCTATGGTCATGCACCCAATTTGAATGGTTTATTAAATATCGATCGTAGTGATACACATGTTTATAATATTGATGCCAAAAGATGCGAAGTTAATAATGATAGTACCACATACTTGTGGCACTGCCACTTAGGTCATATTGGTGTAAAGCACATGAAGAACCTCCATGTTGATGGACTTTTGGAGTCACTTGATTTTGAATCACTTGACACAGGCGAACCATGCCTCATTGGCAAGATGACTAAAACCTCGTTTTTCGGAACAATGGAACACGCAAGTGACTTGTTGGATATCATACATGCTGATGTGTGCGGTCCGATGAGTGTTGACGCGTGCGGTGGATATCGTTATTTCCTCACCTTCACCGATGATTTGAGTAGATATGGAGATGTTTACTTAATGAAGCATAAGTCTGAAATGTTTGAAAAGTTCAAGCAATTTCAGAGTGAAGTTGAGAATCATCATAACAAGAAGATTAAATTCCTACGATCCGATCGAAGGGGAGAATATCTGAGTTATGAATTTGGCAATCACTTAAGACAATGAGGAATTGTTTCACAGTTGATGCCACATGGAACACCACAGTGTAATGGTGTGTCCAAACGCCGTAATCGTACCTTATTGGATATGGTGCGTTCTATGATGTCTCTTGCCGATCTACCACTACCGTTTTGGGGTTATGCATTAGAGACAACTACATTCGCTTTAAACAGGGCACCATCTAAATCCGTTGAGATGACACCATATGAATTATGGTTTGGCAAGAAACCTAAGTTGTCGTTTCTTAAGGTTTGGGGTTGCGATGCTTATGTCAAAAGGCTTCAGCCAGAAAAGCTCGAACCCAAAGCGGACAAATGCGTCTTCATAGGATACCCAAAGGAGACGGCTGGGTATACCTTCTATCTCAGATCCGAGGGCAAAGTGTTTGTCGCTAATAACGGGTCCTTCTCGAGAAAGAGTTTCTCTCAAAAGAATTGAGTGAGAGGAAGATAGAACTTGATGAGGTTGTTGAACCTTTACTTCAACTAGGGAGTAGCGCAACACAGAAAGATGTTTCTGTGGCACCTACGTCAGTTGGAGAGGAAGCTAATGATGATGATCATGAAGCTTCAGATCAAGTTACCATCGAACCTCGTAGGTCGACAAGGGTACGTACAACTTCTGAGTGGTACAGTTACCCTGTCTTAGAGGTCATGTTGTTAGACAACGGTGAACCAACGAGCTATGGAGAAGCGATGGTGGGCCCAGATTCCAACAAATGGCTAGGAGCCATGAAATCCGAGATAGGATCCATGTATGAGAACAAAGTATGGACTTTGGTGGACTTGCCCGATGATCGGCAAGCTATTGAGAATAAATGGATCTTTAAGAAGAAGACAAACGTTGATGGTAAATGTCACCGTTTATGAAGCTCGACTTGTCGCAAAGAGGTTTCTGACAAGTTCAAGGAGTTGACTATGATGAGACTTTCTCACTCATAGCGATGCTAAAGTCTGTTGGAATTATGTTAGCAGTTGCTGCATTTTCAATTACGAAATCTGGCAGATGGATGTCAAAACGAAGTTTCCTTGACGGTTTCCATGAAGAAAGGTTGTATGTGATACAACCAGAAGGTTTTGTTGATCCTAAGGATGCTAAAAGCTATGCAAGCTCCATCGATCCTTCTATGGACTGGAGCAAGCATCTCGGAGTTGGAGTATACACTTTGATGAGGTGATCAAAGCTTTTGGGTTTATACAAAGTTTTCAAGAAACTTGTATTTACAGGAAAGTGAATGGGAGCACTACAACATTTCTGATAAGTATATGTGGATAACATATTGTTGATCAGGAATGATGTAGAATTTCTGGAATGCATAAAGGGTTGTTTGAAAGGAGTTTTTCAAAGGAAGACCTGGGTAAAGTTGTGATAACCCACAAGTATAGGGGATCGCAACAGTTTTCAATAAGTAAGAGTGTCGAACCCAACGAGGAGCTAAAGGCAGAACAAATATTCCCTCAAGTTCTATCGACCACCGATACAACTCTATGCACGCTTGACGTTCGCTTTACCTAGAACAAGTATGAAACTAGAAGTACTTTGTAGGTGTTGTTGGATAGGTTTGCAAGATAATAAAGAGCATGTAAATAAAAAGCAGGGGCTGTTTAGATAAAGACACAACTAAGTTAGTTTTAGTAAAGAGCTTTTTGTTACGAGAAAGTTATTTGTCCCTAGGCAATCGATAACTAGACCGGTAATCATTATTGCAATTTTATATGAGGGAGAGGCATAAGCTAATATACTTTCTCTACTTGGATCATATGCACTTATGATTGGAACTCTAGCAAGCATCCACAACTACTAAAGATCATTAAGGTAAAACCCAACCATGGCATTAAAGTATCAAGTCCTCTTTATCCCATACGCAACAACCCCCTTACTCGGGTTTGTGTTTCAGTCACTCACGCAACCCACTATAAGCGAATCATGAACATATTGCAACACCCTACAGCGGGGATCCCTCACGCTTGTGCGGCACGGAGAGCACCATAGAATAGCACCAATAATAAAACATGCAGCTCCAACCAATCTTGATCATCAAATAGCCCATAGGACAAAACGGATCTACTCAAACATCATAGGATAGCCATACATCATTGGGAAATAATATATAGCGTTGAGCACCATGTTTAAGTAGAAATTACATCGGGTAAGAGAGAGGTTACACCGCTGCATAGATGGGGGAAGAGTTGGTGATGATGGCGGTGAAGTTGTTGGTGAAGATTGCGGTGATGATGATGGCCACGACAGCGTTCCGGCGCCATCAGAAGAGAAGGGGAGCGGGGGGCCCTTCGTCTTCTTCTTCCTTGACCTCCTCCCTAGATGGGAGAAGGGTTTCCCCTCTGGTCCTTGGCCTCCATGGCGTGGGAGGGGCGAGAGCCCCTCCGAGATTGGGTCTGTCTCTCTGTCTCTCTCTATTTCTGCGTTCCCAGATTCTACCCTTTCACCGTTTCTTATATTCCCGGAGATTCGTAACTCCGATTGGGCTGAAATTTTAACACGATCTCTATCCGGATATTAGCTTTCTTGCAGCGAAACAAGGGCATCAACCGCCTTACGGGGTGGCCACGAGGGTCAGGGGCGCGCCTGCCCCCCTGGGGCGCGCCCCCTGCCTCGTGGCCCCCTCGGGCACCGTATAGCGTGGATTTTTCTTCCCCAAAATCATATATATTCCAAAATAATCTCCATCAGTTTTTATCCCGTTTGGACTCCATTTGATATGGATATTTTGCGAAACAAAAAACATGCAACAAATAGGAACTGGCACTGGGCACTGGATCAATATGTTAGTCCCAAAAATAGTATAAAAAGTTGCCAAAAGTATATGAAAGTTGTAGAATATTGGCATGGAACAATCAAAAATTATAGATACGACGGAGACGTATCAGCATCCCCAAGTTTAATTCCTGCTCGTCCTCGAGTAGGTAAATGATAAAAAGATAATTTTTGATGTGGAATGCTACCTAGCATAATCTTGATCACATATCTAATCATGGCATGAATATTAAGACACGAGTGATTCAAAGCAATAGTCTATCATTTGACATAAAAACAATAATACTTCAAGCCCACTAATAAAGTGATCATGTCTTTTCAAAATAACAAGGCCAAAAAAGTTATCCCTACAAAATCATATAGTCTGGCTATGCTCCATCTTCACCACACAAAATATTCACATCATGCACAACCCCGATGACAAGCCGAGCAATTGGTTCATACTTTTTAACGCGCTTCAGCATTTTCAACCCTCACGCAATACATGAGCGTGAGCCATGGATATAGCACTATAGGTGGAATAGAATGGTGGTTGTGGAGAAGACAAAAAGGAGAAGATAGTCTCACATCAACTAGGCGTATCAACGGGCTATGGAGATGCCCATCAATAGATATCAATGTGAGTGAGTAGGGATTGCCATGCAACGGATGCACTAAGAGCTATAAGTGTATGAAAGCTCAGACTGAAAACTAAGTGGGTGTGCATCCAACTTGCTTGCTCATGAAGACCTCGGGCATTTGAGGAAGCCCATCATCGAAATATACAAGCCAAGTTCTATAATGAAAATTCCCACTAGTATATGAAAGTGATAACTCAAGAGACTCTCTATATGAAGAACATGGTGCTACTTTGAAGCACAAGTGTGGTAAAAGGATAGTAACATTGCCCCTTTTATTTATTTATTTATTATTATTTTATTTGGCCTTCCCTTTTTTCTTTTTTTTCTTTTTTATTTGGCCTTTCCTTTTCTTTTTTTGGCCTTTTTTGGGACAATGATCTATTAATGATGATCATCACACTTTTATTTACTTACAACTCAATATTACAACTCGATACTAGAACAAAGATATGAATCTCTATGAATGCCTCCGGCGGTTTACCGGGATGTGCAATGATCTAGTGTAGCAATGACATCAAAAAACGGACAAGCCATGAAAACATCATGCTAGCTATCTTACGATCATGCAAAGCAATATGACAATGATGCTCAAGTCATGTATATGATAATCATGGAAGTTGCATGGCAATATATCTCGGAATGGCTATGGAAATGCCATGATAGGTAGGTATAGTGGCTGTTTTGAGGAAGGTATATGGTGGGTTTATGGTACCGGCGGAAGTTGCGTGATACTAGAGAGGCTAGCAATGATGGAAGGGTGAGAGTGCGTATAATCCATGGACTCAACATTAGTCATAAAGAACTCACATACTTATTGCAAAATTTTATTAGCCCTCGAAGCAAAGTACTACTACGCATGCCCCCAGGGGGATAGATTGGTAGGAAAAGACCATTGCTCGTCCCCGACCGCCACTCATAAGGAAGACAATCAATAAATACCTCATGCTCCGACTTCGTTACATAACGGTTCACCATACGTGCATGCTATGGGAATCACAAACCTCAACACAAGTATTTCTACTAATCCACAACTACCCACTAGCATGACTCTAATATCACCATCTTTATATCGCAAAACTATTGCAAGGAATCAAACATATCATATTCAGTGATCTACAAGTTTTATGTAGGATTTTATGACTAACCATGTGAATGACCAATTCATGTCATCTCTCTAAATAGATATAAGTGAAGCAAGAGAGTTTAATTCTTTCTACAAAAGATATGCCCGTGCTCTAACAAATATAAGTGAAGCAAAAGAGCATTCTAAAAATGGAGGTTTTCTATGTAAAGAGAAACAGGCAATCCAAACTTCAAATAATATAAGTGAAGGACATGAAGCATTCTATAAAGCCATACTCAAAAGATATAAGTGAAGTGCAATGAGAATTCTATAAATCAACCGAGGACTATCTCATACCAGCATGGTGCATAAAAGAAAAATGAAAACTAAATGCAAAAGACGCTCCAAGATTGCACATATCGCATGAACGAAGCGAATCCGAAAACATACCGATATTTGTTGAAGAAAGAGGGGATGCCTTCCGGGGCATCCCCAATCTTAGATGCTTGAGTCTCCTTGAATATTTACTTGGGGTGCCTCGGGCATCCCCAAGCTTGAGCTCTTGCCTCTCTTCCTTGTTTTCACATCGAGACCTTCTCGATCATCGAACACTTCATCCACACAAAACTTCAACAGAAAACTCGGTAAGATCCGTTAGTATAATAAAGCAAATCACTACTCTAAGTACTGTTGAAAACCAATTCATATTTTGTTTTTGCATTGTTTCTACTGTAATATAACTTTTCCATGGCTTAATCCACTGATGTAAATCGTTAGTTTCATCAAAACAAGCAAACTATGCATCAAAGACAGAATCTGTCTAAAACAGAACAATCTGTAATAATCTGAACATTCACCATACTTCCGATACTTGAAAAATTTCTACCAAAATTAGGAAAAATTAAAAATTTGTATGTAAAGACACTGCAAAAAGAATCAGAACCATTTGACGTTCCAGCTAAAAATGTAAAATCGCACACTACAGCCAAAGTTTCTGTCCTACACCGTACAAACCATCAAGCAAATATAAACATCCTAAAGGCAAACCTTGGCACATTATTTTTATAATACAATGGAATTGTACAAGGGGATAATTATTTTTGTTGAAAAGTTTCTGTAATCAAGATTCACAAAGTTGCCGTGAGCATGAACAAAGTTCAAGGAGCTCTCCCACTTCAACAATGCTTGTCTTTCTCACTTTCACTTTCCTTTTTTTGAAAAAGTTTTGGGTTCCCCTCTTTATTTTTGTTGTTTTTAAACTATATGAATGCACTAAACAGAAATAAATGAATCTCTAAAACTTTCGGGTTGTCTCCCTGGCAGCGCTTTCTTTAAAGCCATTAAGCTAGGCATATAGTGCTCAAGTAATGAATCCACCCGGATCCCAAGGTATATCAAAGCCAATTTTAATTAACAATGATTTGTAATTTAGTAGTGAGCACAAAGCAACATATATCATGCAACAACGAATTCTAACTCTCTTCCTGTGCATCGGCATGTCATAAAAGAACAATTCATGCACACATAGTAAAGGCCAATGCATAACATAAGCAGTTTCTTGCAATTTTATCATATTGGAAACATAGAGAGGTGGAGATATAGTTCCTCTCTCATAATAATTGCAAGTAGGAGCAGCAAGCACATGCATACTATATTCATCAAAATCATCATGTGCAACGGTAAAAGGCAACCCATCAATATAATCCTTAATAAGGGCAAACTTCTCCGACATAGTGTAGTCGGGAGAATTCAAAAAGATAATAGGACTATCATGTGTGGGTGCAATAGCAACAATTTCATGTTTAACATAAGGAACTATAGCAAGTTCATCTCCATAAGCATAATTCATATTGGCATCTTGGCCACAAGCATAGCAAGCATCATCAAAAAGGGATATTTCAAGAGAATCAACGGGATCATAACAATCATCATAGCAATCATCCTTCGGTAAGCATGAAGGGAAATTAAACAATGTATGAGTTGAAGAGTTACTCTCATTAGAAGGTGGGCACGGGTAGCTAATCCGCTCTTCCTCCTTTTGTTCTTCGCTCTCCTCCTCATCTTTTTCATCCAGTGAGCTCACAGCTTCATCAATTTCTTCTTCCATAGACTCCTGCAAAATATTAGTCTCTTCTTGGACAGTGGGGTAGTCCTCAATATATGGTTCAACATAGGCATTAGAAGCATAATTATCATAGCAATATTTAAGTATGGCAAAATTTTCAGATTTGTAAAGAGTAGCATCATACTTTTCAATCAAAGAAGCAATTTCATAAGCACCCTTAAAAGCAACAAATTCTTCAATTTGTTGAACATCATAGTAACTATAAACACCCTTAGCATACGAAGATACGATTCCATTATCGCTAAACTCACATTGATAGGGAAGGTGTTTCTTAGGGTTTTCAGAACAACAAGTAATATCATATATTTCGCATAAATTCCAAGCATAGCATTGCAAACAATGAATTTGACACAGTAAAATTTTCCCTTTTTCAGATATTCGGTGTCACACATAACAAGCATGCTCATCTAAAGATTTTCCCACAACTAAGCTAGTTGGGGTTTCAGCACAAGCACATAGGGATCGAAGATGATCCAAGTAACAAGCTTCAGCAGTGTGATAGATTTTGAGTGGTTCTTCAACCATTGGTTCAGTAGGTACAACTATTTTTTGGGTATTTTGCGTTTCCTACCCATAACTGAAGATAGAAAACAACTAAGAACAGCAAATAAAAATTACTTAGTGATAAAGCAAACAAGCACACACGAGAATATTCACCCACACTATTGCTCCCCGGCAACAGCGCCAGAAAAAGGTCTTGATAACCCACAAGTATAGGGGATCGCAACAGTTTTCGATAAGTAAGAGTGTCAAACCCAACGAGGAGCTAAAGGCAGAACAAATATTCCCTCAAGTTCTATCGACCACTAATACAACTCTACACACGCTTGACGTTCGCTTTACCTAGAACAAGTATGAAACTAGAAGTACTTTGTAGGTGTTGTTGGATAGGTCTGCAAGATAATAAAGAGCATGTAAATAAAAAGTAGGGGCTGTATAGATAAAGACACAACTAAGTTAGTTTTAGTAAAGAGATTTTTGTTATGAGAAAGTTATTTGTCCCTAGGCAATCGATAACTAGACCGGTAATCATTATTGCAATTTTATATGAGGGAGAGGCATAAGCTAACATACTTTCTCTACTTGGATCATATGCACTTATGATTGGAACTCTAGCAAGCATCCGCAACTACTAAAGATCATTAAGGTAAAACCCAACCATAGCATTAAAGTATCAAGTCCTCTTTATCCCGTACGCAACAACCCCCTTACTCGGGTTTGTGTTTCAGTCACTCACGCAACCCACTATAAGAGAATCATGAACGTATTGCAACAACCTACAGCGGGGATCCCTCATGCTTGCGCGACACGGAGAGCGCCATAGGACAACACCAATAATAAAACATGCAACTCAAACCAATCTTGATCATCAAATAGCCCATAGGACAAAACGGATCTACTCAAACATCATAGGATAGCCATACATCATTGGGAAATAATATATAGCATTGAGCACCATGTTTAAGTAGAAATTACAGAGGGTAAGAGAGAGGTTACACCGCTGCATGGAGGGGGGAAGAGTTGGTGATGATGGCGGTGAAGTTGTTGGTGAATATTGCGGTGATGATGATGGCCACGACAGCATTTTGGCGCCATTGGAAGAGAAGGGGAGAGGGGGCCCCTTCGTCTTCTTCTTCCTTGACCTCCTCCCTAGATGGGAGAAGGGTTTCCCCTCTGGTCCTTGGCCTCCATGGAGTGGGAGGGGCGAGAGCCCCTCCGAGATTGGATCTGTCTCTCTCTGTTTCTGCATTCCTAGATTCTACCCTTTCACCGTTTTTATATTCCAGGAGATCCGTAACTCCGATTGGGCTGAAATTTTAACATGATCTCTATCCGGATATTAGCTTTCCTGCGGTGAAAGAAGGGCATCAACCGCCTTACAGGGTGGCCACAAGGGTCAGGGGTGCGCCTGCCCCCCTCGGGCGCGCCCCCTGCCTCGTGGCCCCCTCGGGCACCGTCTCGCGTGAATTTTTCTTCCCAAAAATCATATATATTTCAAAAAAAAAACTCCATCATTTTTTATCCTGTTTGGACTGCGTTTGATATGGATATTCTGTGAAACAAAAAACATGCAACAAACAGGAACTGGCACTGGGCACTGGATCAATATGTTAGTCCCAAAAATAGTATAAAAAGTTGCCAAAAGTATATGAAAGTTGTAGAGTATTGGCATGGAACAATCAAAAAATATAGATACGACGGAGACGTATCAAGTTGCTTACATATTGGGCATCAAGATCTATAGAGATAGATCAAGACGCCTGGTAAGACTTTCACAAAGCACATACCTTGACATGATTTTGAAGAATTTCAAAATGGATCAGTCCAAGAGGGGGTTCTTGCCTGAGTTGTAAGGTGTGAAGTTGAGTAAGACTCAAAGCTCGACCACGGCAGAAGAAAGAGAAAGGACGATGGTCGTCCCCTTTGCCTTAGCCATAGGCTCTATACGATATGCTGTGCTATGTACCGCACTTGATGTGTGCCTTGCCAGGTGTCTGGCAAGTGGGTACAAGAGTGATCCAGGAGTGGATCACTTGACAACGGTCAAAATTATCTTTAGAGGTATAAGGAAATGTTTCTCAGTTATGGATGTGATAAAGAGTTTGGCGTAAAGGGTTACGTCAATGCAAGCTTTAACACCTATCCGAATGAGTCTGAGTAGCAAAACTGGATACGTATAGTGGAGCAACCATTTGGAATAGCTCCAAGTGGAGCGTGGTAGCGACATCTACAATATGACATAGAGATTTGTGAAGTGCATGCAGATCTGAATGTTGGAGACCCGTTGACTAAAACCTCTCTCACAAGCATAACATGGTCAAACCCCAGAACTCATTGAGTGTTAATCACATAGTGATGTGAACTAGATTATTAACTTTAGTAAACTCTTTGGGTGTTAGTCACATGGCAATGTGAACCATGAGTGTTAATCACATGGTGATGTGAACTAGATTATTGACTCTAATGCAAGTGGGAGACTATTAGAAATATGGCCTAGAGGCAATAATAAATTGGTTATTATCATATTTCCCTGTTCATGATAATCGTTTATTATCCATGCTATAATTGTATTGACCGGAAACTCAAAATACATGTGTGGATACATAGACAACAACATGCCCTAGTAAGCCTCTACTGGACTACCTCATTGATCAAAGATGGCTATGGTTTCCTAGTCATAGACATGAGTTTTCATTTGATAACGGGATCACATCATTAGGAGAATGATGTGATGGACAAGACCCAAACTATAAACATAGCATATGATCGTATCAAGTTTACTGCTATCGTTTTTTGCATGTCAAGTATATGTTCCTATGACCATGAGATCATGCAACTCACTAACACCGGAGGAATACCTTGTGTGTACCAAATGTCGCAATGTAAATAGTTGACTATAAAGGTGCTCTACAGGTGTCTATTGAGTTGGCATGGATCAAGACTGGGATTTGTCACTCCGTATGACGGAGAGGTATCTCAGGGCCCACTCGGTAATACAACATCATAGTAAGCTTGCAAGCAATGTGACTAATGGATTAGCCACGGGATCTTGTATTACGGAACGAGTAAAGAGACTTGCCTATAACGAGACTGAACTAGGTATGGAGATACCGATTATCGGATCTCGGGCAAGTAACATACCGATGGACAAAGGGAACTACATACGAGATTGTTTGAATCCTCGACATCGAGGTTCGACCGATAAGATCTTCGTAAAATATGTAGGAACCAATATGGGCATCCAGGTCCCGCTATTGGTTATTGACCGTGGAGGTGTCTCGGTCATGTCTGCATAGTTCTTGAACCCGTAGGGTCTACACACTTAACGTTTGGTGATTATATAAGTATAGTTGAGTCATTATGGTGGTTATCGAAGGTTGTTCGGAGTCCCGGATGAGATCCCAGACATACGAGGAACTTCGGAATGGTCCGGAGGTGAAGATTGATATATTGGACGAAGGGTATTGGAGTCCAGAATTGTTCCGGGGGTACCAGGTGATGACCAGCATGCCCGATAGGGGTTCCGGGGGGTCCCAACAAGTGTTGGGGGGCCTCATGGGCCAAGGGGAGGGGTCTAACCAGCCCACTAAGGGGCTGAGCACCCCTGTGGGAGGCAATCCTCCACTTGGCTTGGGGGGCAAGTCACCCTAGGGTTTCCCTAGGGTAGATCTCATCTGCCCTGGCCGCCGCCCCCCTAGGGGAAACCCTAGGGGCGCCACCGCCTCCTATATATATAGAGGTAGAGAGAGGGTAGCCGACCCCATACAGATCTATTCGTACCACGGCGGTGCTCCTCATCTCCCTCATAGCCATCTTCTTCTCTGTAGTGATTAGCGAAGCTTTGCTGAGATTCCGCCACCACCATCGCCGCCACGCCGTCGTGCTGCCGGAGGACTCGAGCCACTACTTCACCATCGCTCGCTGAATTGAGGAGATGAAGGCGTCATCAAGCCGTACTTGTGTTGAAAGCGGAGGTGTCGTCCGTTTGGTACTTGGATCGAGAGTTCGCGGGTCGGATCGTGATTGGATTGCGAAGACATTCGACTACATCAACCGCGTTTCTTAACGCTTCCGCTTAGCGATCTACAAGGGTATGTAGATGCAATCTCTCCTCTCGTCGATGTTCATCTCCTAGATTGATCTTGGTGAGCATAGGGAAATTTTTGTTTTCCATGCAACGTTCCCCAACAGCTACATGGGCTAGTGATCCTTCAGATCGCCGTTCACTTTTTGCTTACTGTGTTTTCCTTGGTGGTTCTCTCATTGCCTCGAAGACGAAGAAACAGACCGCAATTTCCCGTTCGAGTGTAGAGGCTGAGTTGCGAGCTATGTCTCTTTTGATGGCAGAGGTGACTTGGTTATGGTGGTTACTTCAGGATTTTGGTGTTTCTGTCACTACACTTACTTTGTTATTGTCTGACAATACAGATGTTATTAGCATTGCGCGCGGCCCTGTGAATCATGAGCTCACCAAGCATATTGGTGTTGATACTTTTATGTGCGCGCTGCTGTGCAGGATCAGGTTTATTGATCTTCAGTATGTGCCTTTAGAGTTACAACTGGTGGATTTCTTTACGAAGGCTCAGACTAGAGCACAACATGGCTTCTATCTCTCCAAACTCAGTGTTGTTTATCCACCATGAGTTTAAGGGGGGGTGTTAGAGTAGTATATATATAGCCATGTAGCCTTTCGTATTTACCCCATTGTATGAGGGGTTTCTTGCATATGTCATGCACCTGCACATGTATATATACTGGCCTATGGCCCTGTTGGAATACACGTTGCTTTCCTAACACCCGCAAGATAATTACGATGCACGGTCAGGCAGGCAAAACACCCTAGAGGGTGATGGGCCTGACCCTTGCCATAAGTCCTTGAGACGGGGCAACGGGATCACTGATCGTCTCCGTGCGCTCCCAAGACACTAACGGGTATGGATATGTGATCTGAGTAGGCCTCTAGCCTTTTTAGCACTAACCATCATGCGGGAATAGAAGTGGGCACTCAACGTCGTATGATTCTTCCGAAAGCTCTCAGACGTCAGTAGTTTGGCGGCGCGCGCCCGGTTGGACGGGAACCACTTGCGCTTGTATAAGGGGGTGGGCCTGCTTCAGGCCACGTTCGCAACATGCAGGATTGCAAAGGACGATTGGCCCATGACCCCTTCGCATTTAGGATGTAGACCGGCATGCTGGCCTCTCCGTTGAGCCTAGGTAGGACTATGGTGTGTTGATCAACCGAGACTGGGCATGACCCAGAAAAGTGTGTTCGCCGGAGTTAATCAAGCGTGTTGGGTAAGTTGGTGCACCCCAGTAGGGAAGTATATCTACTAGAATAGCCGTGTCCACGATAACGGATACTCAGAGTTATATCCCGATCTATTACAACTGGAACTGGATACTAGAGACACTAAATGAATATGATGGCTCCGGGATCGCTTTCTCGCAGGGAGTCGAGAAAGGATCTCTGGGCATTACTACACCATACTTGCTACTTTATGTTATACTAATCCAGACTCTTCTAATGCTGCAAGACGCTGCAAGATGCTAGTCTTCGATAGGCTAGGCCTTCCCTTTTATTCTGGCATTTCTGCAGTCTAGTCTAAAGATATAGCCTCATTCCTTTGATACCGATGCATACTTAGTATAGATATGATGTAAGTCTTGCGAGTACTTTGGATGAGTACCCACAGTTGCTTTGCTACCACTTTTACCCATCCACCCGATTGCTGCGATCAGATGATGGAGCCCAGGAGCCAGCTAATCACGCTGACGACTACTACTATGTAACACCCCGGATATGACTTTCCCAATTTGTAATCCAACTCTTGCTGTTTCCGGCGTTAAGTTATTTTATTTTCTCGGGTTCGGGTTTTTGTCTCCGTGTGTTGTTGTCGTTGTCATGCATCTCATATCATGTCATCATGTGCATTGCATTTGCATACGTGTTCATCTCATGCATTCGAGCATTTTCCCCGTTGTCCGTTTTGCATTCTGGCGCTTCGTTCTCCTGCGGTGGTCATTTCTACCTTTCTTTCGTGTGTGGGGATTAAACATTTCCGGATTGGACCGAGACTTGCCAAGCGGCCTTGGTTTACTACCGGTAGACCGCCTGTCAAGTTTCGTATCATTTGGACTTCGTTTGATACTCCAACGGTTAACCGAGGGACCGAAAAGGCCTCGTGCGTGTTGCAGCCCAACACCACTCCATTTTGGCCCAAAACCCACCTAAACCCTCTCCATCATCTAGAGAGTTCGATCACGATCGCGTGGCCGAAAACCGCACCTCATTTGGACTCTCCTAACTCCTCCTATGCCTATTTAAAGACCACTCCCCGAAATTTTCGGGCAAACCCTAGATCTCTCTCTCTCCTCGCGCGCCGGACAATTCCTCGCGTCGACGGACATGTCCGGCTAGCCCCGCCGCTGCCACCTGTCGCCCGCCGGTTGGCCGCGCAGCCGCCCCACTTCCCCGTCCGCCGCCGGCCCGGGAGGCCCAGGAGGGGCCCCCGAGGCCCATACGCCGCGCCCCGCCGCCCGGCTGTCGACCGCCGCCGCCGACGCGTCTTCCCCGCGCCCGGCCGCCACTCCTCCGCCCAGCGCCGTCTCCGGTGAGCTCCGGCGCCCGGCGACCTCGACCACCGCCGCCCCAAGGCCATGACGCCGCACCTCCCTCCGGCGGACGCCGCGCCGCCGCACTTCCCCGTGGCTGGACCCGCCTCCTCCGGCCACCGCCTCGCCTCCTCGCGCCGGCAAGCTCCAACAACTCCGGCGAACCCCGACATTTCCGGCGATCTCCTCGATCCGCGCGCCGGATCCAGATCTGAGAATCGGGGTTGACTTTTTTGTCCCAAACCCTAATAATTGGCGTTTTTCATCATGCTATAACTCCTCATGCATAGCTCCGTTTTGGGCATATAGCATATCAAAATGTTCGTCTCAGAGAGCACATCATTTCATCTCATTGCATCATTTTCATTTGAGTTCATCTTGAAGCCCGAAATGCTGTTGGAAGAGTGCTACTTGAGATAATTGTCAGATCTGCTGCTCCATTTAGATATTTGTCATTTTTGCCATGATTATTGTGTGCATGATATGCCCATGAGCTCTACATATGTTTTGTTAAGGGTTTTGCCATCTTTCCACAGGTGCAACCCATGTATTTTTATGATGTGTGTGGTGACTAGCACAAGCTTGCAAAGTGAGGCACTTGGTAATGCTGATTTCAGGGACTTAGCATTTCCACTAAGTCCTTGAGCTATTTATCTCATATGGCCATATGTTCATGTTGTTTCCTAGTGATCTGTGCCTCTTTTGAGGATGATCAGTAAGGATGTTTTGTTAATCTTGTAGTTCTCTATCCATCCATGTCTTTGTTTGCAATTTTGGAGCACCCTAGCTTGAGTCAATCGAGCTCTACTTTTGCTATTTCGTGAATCTGGGCAGATTGTCTACTTGTTAGCAATTTTGCCGAGGATGTTGCAGTTGATTCGTGCATGCTATGCTATTGTTCTTGCCATGTCTAGCTTGTATTTTGTGTATTCTTGATGTGTGTATGCTTAGTTTGCCATGACTTGCTCTGTAGTGAGTGCATCGAGCTCGTAAACATGCCTACTTGATATATGTTTCAGCATGTTCCAGTTTTCACTAAGTCTGTGAACCGATTATGTTTTTGCCATGTTCACATGCTTGCAATTGTATTTTCTGATCCCTTTTGGCTCAAGGTCACTAAGAGACTTTTGTTAAGCTCTTTGAGTAGCTCCATGCCATGCTTTACTTTGCCATGTTCAGGTCCTGTAGCATATAGTTTTGTTGCTCCGAAGAGTGCTATCTGACCTGAAATTTCAGACAAGTGTTAATTTCACTAAGTCTGAAATATGTTCGTCAAATGCATTTTTGCCATGCTTGTTTGAACCTGTTAATGAATGAATTGGCCGTAGCTCAGTGCTAGACTTTTGTTAAGCATCATGAATGCATTCCTACCATGTATTTTGTTGTCATGTTTGGGTGCCGTAGCATGTTCATCTTGTTGCATTTAGATGGCTACTTGCTGTAAATCGCAGAACGTTGTCATATTTGAATTGCTTGCCATTTCCAAACCGTAACTCCGATTCCGGCGTTCTTTATATCGTTTTCAAGCGATTTCATCTCATCTTTCCAGTGGCACACTTGTATTTCCAAGTTGAGGCCAGGTTCATGCATTCCTTGTCACATCTTGCATATGCATCCCGCATCGCATCCCGCATAGCATACCATCCTCGCATCATATTATTTGAGCTTTGCACGTGGTTGATTGTGTCCTTGTTGCTTGTTTATCTTGTTTGGGTAGAGCCGGGAGACGAGTTCGCTAACGAGGAGCCCGTTGAGTTTGCTTTCGAGGATCCAGTCAACTCTGACAACTTTGCAGGCAAGATGATCATACGCTCGAAATCACTACTATCTTTGCTTTGCTAGATGCTCGCTCTTTTGCTATGCCATGCTAAGATGCCTACCACTTGCTTTCAAGCCTCCCAAATTGCCATGTCAAACCTCTAACCCACCATGTCCTAGCAAACCGTTGATTGGCTATGTTACCGATTTGCTCAGCCCCTCTTATAGCGTTGCTAGTTGCAGGTGAAGATTGGAGACCGTTCCTTGTTAGAACATTTTTTTACTTGTTGGGATATTATTATATTGCCATGTTATCTTAATGCATCTATATACTTGGTAAAGGGTGGAAGGCTCGGCCTCTCGCCTAGTGTTTTGTTCCACTCTTGCCACCCTAGTTTCCGTCATATCGGTGTTATGTTCCCGGATTTTGCGTTCCTTACGCGGTTGGGTTATAATGGGAACCCCTTGATAGTTCGCCTTGATTAAAGCTTTTCCAGCAATGCCCAACCTTGGTTTTACCATTTGCCACCTAGCCTCTTTTTCCCTTGGGTTTCCGGAGGTCGAGGGTCATCTTATTTAAACCCCCCCCCCCCGGGGCCAGTGCTCCTCTGAGTGTTGGTCCGACTGAGCTGCCTGCGGGGCCACCTCGGGGCAACTTGAGGGTTGGTTTTACTCGTAGCTAGTCTCATCTGAGTGTGCCCTGAGAATGAGATATGTGCAGCTCCTATCGGGATTTGTCGGCACATTCGGGCGGTGTTGCTGGTCTTGTTTTAACCTGTCGAAGTGTCTTGAAGAACCGAGGTACCGAGTCTGATCGGAACGTCTCGGGAGGAGGTCTATTCCTTCGTTGACCGTGAGAGCTTGTCATGGGCTAAGTTGGGACTCCCCTACAGGGATTTGAACTTTCGAAATCCGTGC
The DNA here is from genome assembly GCF_003073215.2 of Triticum urartu. Lineage (NCBI taxonomy): Eukaryota > Viridiplantae > Streptophyta > Magnoliopsida > Poales > Poaceae > Triticum > Triticum urartu. The sequence continues at coordinate 117,505,219 of NC_053022.1, forward strand.
CCGCGGTTATGGGCAGATGGGAATTTGTTAATGTCCGGTTGTAGATAACTTGAACCTTAACTTAATTAAAATGAATCAACAGTGTGAGTTACCGTGATGGTCTCTTCTCGGCGGAGTCCGGGAAGTGAACACGGTGTTGGAGTAATGCTTGCCGCAGTATGCCCTCTAGTTATTCGTTCGCGCTTGCCTCCTCTTCTCGCTCTCTTTTGTGAACAGGATAGCCACCATATATGCTAGTCGCTTGCTACAGCTCCACATATTTACCTTGCCTTACCTATAAGCTTAAATAGTCTTGATCGCGAGGGTGCGAGATTGCTGAGTCCCTGTGGCTCACAGATTACTATTAAACCAGATGCAGGCCTTGATGATTCCGCTCCAGGTGACGCGCTTGAGCTCAAGTGGGAGTTCGACGAGGACTCTCAACGATACTACGTGTCTTTCCCTAATGATCAGTAGTGGTGACCAGTTGGGGGTGATCGGGACCGTGTCACATGTTGGGTTGTCTTTTATTTTGGCGCCGTAGGCGGGCCATGAGTGTTTGGATGTTGTAATGTTATTTATGTACCTTGATTGATGTGGCGAGTGTAAGCCAACTATGTTATCTCCCCTTTTATTATCTATATTACATTGGATGTTGTGAAGATTGCCTAACTTGCGACATATGCCTTCAATGCGATTATGCCTCTAAGTCGTGCCTTGACACGTGGGAGATATAGTCGCATCGAGGGTGTTACAAGTTGGTAATCAGAGCCTTCCCCGACCTTAGGAGCCCCATTGCTTGATCGTTTTTAGCGGCCGAGTTGTGTCTAGAAAAATGTTTTGAGTCATTTAGGAATTATATATTGGAGAGTTTAGGAATTCTTTTTACTTCCCAGTCTCCTCATCGCTCTGGTAAGGCATCCTGACGTAGAGTTTTGACTCTTCTCTTCTCAAATTTCACTAAAAAAAATTTAGGATTACGCGGGTATCTTGGAATCGTTTCGATGGTTTTATGACGAGAACATTGTCTTGGTGCCTCCTGTCAGGGGTTTTGTGGAAGTGTCCCGGGGAGTTGAGCTCTGAGGTGTTGTCATCATAATTTTATCGTTGCAGTTCTGGAATACCTGAGTTTAGTACGCCGACATCGAAAATCTCTTTTATGCAGTTCGTTGGTGAGATAACCTCGACACCACCCAGTACTGGGGCGGGAGTTCGGGAGTATCGCCATAACTTGTATAATGGATGCTTTTCGAAGGTTAAGGTAGATGGTTTCCGAAGTTTTCTCGGTTATGTGTTGAAGGATGGATACAGCTGGATGTAGGATTTGCTAGATTTGGGTGAGATATTATGCTTCCCCTGTATCCCCAACACCTGATTGCATAACCGGAAAGGTTCGGGAGTTTCATAGGTGGGAATTCTCGTAGCTCTAGTTCTTCTTCCACGGATATTTGGTTTGAGATTGGGATTTCTTACCGAGTATTCGTTCTTGATCCGTACCTTGTTGATTTATTTCTCTACCTAAATTCTAAGTGGCTTCTCAATTTATGGATATGTGACCATTTCAAGAGGAATGCATTCGTTCATTTTGTTCGGATGTGAAGACTATATGTTGCAATTTTCATTCCGTTGGATTCAGCTTCATTTATCTGTCTATGTGCTAACGGTGGTCAACCTCTTCAGGATGGCTCCCGCTAAGAGCACCAATCAGAATCAGAATCAAGATCCGCCACCACCTCCCCCTCCTCCGGAGGCATGGCAAGCTGTGATGACCGCAACCAATGCAAACACACAGTTGATCATGCAAATTCTTCAGGAGCGCAATCAAGGCAACCAAGGGAACCAAGGCAACAATCAGAATCACTTTGCTACACTCAACCAGTTCCTTGCTAACGGGCCAAAAACTTTCAGCAATTGTGTTGAGGCAACTGATGCTGACGATTGGCTCGTGGATCTGTGCAAGCATTTCGAGTGCAGTAACGTCAGGCCTGAGGACTTCGTCAAGTTCGCTTCCTTCCAACTCAAAGATCAAGCCGCAGAGTGGTTCTAGCAGTACAAGGATTCCAGAGGTGGACGTGCTATTACGTGGGATGAATTCCGTCAAGACTTTAAAGCTCACCATATCCCTCAGAGCGTGGTTGAAAGCAAGCATGAGGAATTCCGCAACCTGAAGCAAGGCTCTTTGTCTGTCTATGACTACAACAAGTTGTTTCAGAAGCTCGCCCGCTTTGCCAAGCAGGACGTCCCTGATGAGAAGAGCATGATATACCAGTTCAGGGGTGGTCTCAGAGAAGAAATCCAGGTAGCTCTTGTCCTCTTTGAGCCCTTGAGGTACGATGAGTTCTACAACATGGCATTGAAGCAAGAGGCCGCTCAACTGAGGTGTGATGCTTCCAAGAAGTGAGTCAGAGATGCTACTCCTTCTTCCTCTACTCAAGTGGCCAAGCAGCAGAAGTATTGGCTTCCTCCTCCTCTGTTTCATCAGCCGTATCAGCAGAAGAGCAAAGGTGGCAGTGGATCTTCCCACCCACCCAACCCTGGCTTTTAGAACAAGACTTTGTCTCAAGCTCCAAGATCAAGTGCTCCGTACCACCATCTGCTTTCAGAGGTCACGTGCAACAAGTGCCAACAGAAGGGTCACTATGCCAACAAGTGTCTCAACCAGAGGTGTCTTCCTCCTCCTCCTCCTGTGAGATCGGCAAGTACAGCTGTGGTCAAGCATAACCCCAAGCACGCCAAGGTCAACTTGATGAACGCAGCTCAGGCAGAGGACTCGTCAGATGTCATCATGGGTAACCTTCCTATTAACGATATTCCAGCTAAAGTACTTTTTGACTCTGGTGCATCGCATTCCTTCATGTCATTTCCATTTGCATCAAAGAACAATTTTAGTACTAAGGCTTTACCTAGAGCTACGCAAGTCTCTCTCCGGCTAAGCGTCTGAGTTCTAGTATGATGGTTCCAGATATTTCTATCATGATGGGTGATTTCAAGTTTCTGGCTTCTCCAATGGTTCTTGGTAACTCGGATATTGATCTTATTCTCGGGATGGATTGGCTTTCTAAGCACAAGGCTCAGCTTGATTGTGCAGCCAGGCAGATTCAATTGACTCATTCGTCTGAGGATGTAATTGTCTTTGCCGCTTGGGATAATACCATCCGTCTGTTTTCTCTCAATGAGAAGGGTGAACTGGATGCTATCTCGCAAATTCCAGTCGTTTGCGAATATCAAGACGTCTTTCCAGAAGAGCTTCCAGGAATGCCTCCGCACCGGCCAGTTGAATTCGTCATCGATCTTGAGCCTGGCACGAAACCTGTGTGCAAGCGTCCTTACAAGCTCGGACCTGAAGAGTTGAAGGAGCTGAAGAAGCAACTCGATATTCAAGAGAGAATGGGTCTCATTCGGCCTAGTTCTTCTCCGTGGGGTTGTGGTGTTCTTTTTGTGAAGAAGAAGGATGGAACGGACCGGCTTTGTGTTGATTACCATCCATTGAACAAGAAGACCATCAAGAACAAATACCCACTTCCCAACATCAACGAGCTGTTCGAACAAATCAAAGGTGCCCAAGTATTCTCCAAGCTTGATCTCCGTATGGGTTATCATCAGATTCATATCCATGAGCAAGATATTCCAAAGACGGCTTTCAGGATAATCTATGGTTCATATGAGTACACTATCATGTCTTTTGGCCTCATCAACGCTCCTCCGACTTTCTCTCGCATGATGAACTTCATCTTCAATGCCTACACCAATGACTTCGTTTTGGTCTATCTTGACGACATTCTGGTTTTCTCGAAGAACAAGGAAGATCATGCCAAGCACTTGCGTTTGGTACTCGATAAGCTCAGAGAACACAAGTTCTACGCCAAGTTCTCCAAGTGTGAATTTTGGCTCGATGAGGTTCTTTATCTTGGTCATATCATCTCTGCCAAGGGCATTGCGGTGAATCCTGAGAAGGTGTCTGCAATTGTGAATTGGGAACCTCCTCAGAACGTGAAGCAACTCCGTAGCTTCCTCGGTCTCGCAAGCTATTGTCAAAGATTCGTTGAAAACTTTTCTAAGATCACGAAGCCTCTCTCAAATCTTCTCCAGAAGCATGTCAAGTACGTTTGGTCTCCGGAGCGTGACATTGCTTTCAACACTTTGAAAGAGAAATTGATCACTGCTCCAGTTCTGACTCCGCCTGATGAATCCAAGCCGTACAAGGTCTTTTCCGATGCCTCTCTCCAAGGTCTTGGCGCAGTGTTGATGCAAGAGAAGAAAGTTGTAGCTTATACCTCTCGCCAGTTGAAGCCCAATGAGAAGAACTACCCCACTCATGATCTCGAGTTGGCGGCAGTTGTGCATGCTCTTTTGACTTTGAGACATCTCTTATTGGGAAGAAAAGTGAACATTTTCACTGATCACAAGAGTCTCAAGTACATCTTCACTCAGCCTAATCTCAACCTCAGGCAAACTCGATGGGTCGAAATGATTCAAGAGTATAATCCGAGTATCGAGTATACTCCAGGCAAGGCCAATGTGATTGCTGACGCATTGAGCAGGAAGGCTTATTGCAACAGTCTGATTCTCAAGCCTTATCAACCCGAGCTTTGTGAAGCTTTCCGCAAACTCAATCTGCAAGTTGTTCCTCAAGGTTTCCTCGCCAACCTTCAAGTCTCTCCTACCTTGGAAGACCAGATTCGCCAAGCTCAGCTTCTTGATGCTATGGTGAAAAAGGTGAAGATTGGGATTGCCAAGAGTCAACCCAAGTACAAGTGCTACCGCCTTGATGACAAGGATACTCTCTTCTTCGAGGATCGTATTGTTGTACCAAAAGGTGAACTTCGTAAAGTGATCATGAACGAGGCTCACAATTCTCTCCTCTCCATCCACCCTGGGAGTACGATGATGTATCAGGACCTCAAGCAGGCTTATTGGTGGACTCGAATGAAGCGCGAGATTGCTCAATTCGTGAATGAATGTGATGTCTGCAGAAGAGTGAAGGCAGAACACCAAAGGCCAGCTGGTCTCCTCCAACCTCTTGCCATTCCAGAATGAAAGTTTGACCACATTAAAATGGACTTCGTGACTGGGTTTCCAAAGTCCAAGTGTGGCAATGATTCTATATTCGTTGTCATCGACAAACTCACTAAAGTGGCTCACTTTCTGCCTATCAAAGAGTCAATCACTGCAGCTCAATTGGCGGAACTCTATACCTCTCGAATTGTCTCTCTGCACGGTATTCCTCAAGTGATCTCTTCAGACCATGGCAGCATATTGTTGGGGAACGTAGTAATTTCAAAAAAAATCCTATGCACACGCAAGATCATGGTGATGCATAGCAACGAGAGGGGAGAGTGTGATCTACATACCCTTGTAGACCGACAGCGGAAGCGTTAGCACAACGCGGTTGATGTAGTCGTACGTCTTCACGGCCCGACCGATCAAGCACCGAAACTACGGCACCTTTGAGTTTTAGTACACGTTCAGCTCGATGACGATCCCCGGACTCCGATCCAGCAAAGTGTCGGGGAAGAGTTCTGTCAACACGACGGCGTGGTGACGATCTTGATGTTCTACCGTTGCAGGGCTTCGCCTAAGCACCGCTACAATATTATTGAGGATTATGGTGGAAGGGGGCACCGCACACGGCTAAGAATAAGATCACGTGGATCAACTTGTGTTTCCCTGGGGTGTCCCTGCCTCCGTATATAAAGGACCAAGGGGGGTTGCGGCCGGCCTAGGAGAGGCGCGCCAGGAGGAGTCCTACTCCCTCTGGGAGTAGGATCCCCCCCCCCAATCCTAGTTGGAATAGGATTCGCGGAGGGGGGAAAAGAGAGAGGGGGGCCGGCCCCCTCTCCTTGTCCTATTCGGACCAAGGGAGGGGAGGGGCGCGCGACCCATCTTGGGCTGCCCCTTCTCTTTTCCACTAAGGCCCACTAAGCTCCCGGGGGGTTCCGGTAACCTCCCAGTACTCCGATAAAATCCCGATTTCACCCGAAACACTTCCGATATCCAAACATAGGCTTCCAATATATCAATCTTTATGTCTCGACCATTTCGAGACTCCTCGTCATGTCCGTGATCACATCCGGGACTCCGAACAACCTTCGGTACATCAAAATGCATAAACTCATAATATAACTGTCATCGTAACCTTAAGCGTGCGGACCCTACGGGTTCGAGAACAATGTAGACATGACCGAGACATGTCTCCGGTCAATAACCAATAGCGGAACCTGGATGCTCATATTGGCTCCTACATATTCTACGAAGATCTTTATCGGTCAGACTGCATAACAACATACGTTGTTCCCTTTGTCATTGGTATGTTACTTGCCCGAGATTCGATTGTCGGTATCCTATACCTAGTTCAATCTCGTTACCGGCAAGTCTCTTTACTCGTTCTGTAATACATCATCCCGCAACTAACTCATTAGTTGCAATGCTTGCAAGGCTTAAGTGATGTGCATTACCGAGAGGGCCCAGAGATACCTCTCCGACAATCGGAGTGACAAATCCTAATCTCGAAGTACGCCAACCCAACATGTACCTTTGGAGACACCTGTAGAGCACCTTTATAATCACCCATTTACGTTGTGACGTTTGGTAGCACACAAAGTGTTCCTCCGGCAAATGGGAGTTGCATAATCTCATAGTCATAGGAACATGTATAAGTCATGAAGAAAGCAATAGCAACATACTAAACGATCGGGTGCTAAGCTAATGGAATGGGTCATGTCAATCACATCATTCTCCTAATGATGTGATCCCGTTAATCAAATAACAACTCTTTTGTTTATGGTTAGGAAACATAACCATCTTCGATTAACGAGCTAGTCAAGTAGAGGCATACTAGTGACACTTTGTTTGTCTATGTATTCACACAAGTATTATGTTTCCGGTTAATACAATTCTAGCATGAATAATAAACATTTATCATGATATAAGGAAATAAATAATAACTTTATTATTGCCTCTAGGGCATATTTCCTTCACATATTTACCTCCAAGTTTTGGGATTCTTTTCAGAAGGCCATGGGCACCAACATCCACTTCAGCACAGCTTTCCATCCTCAAACTAGCGGTCAAGTCGAGCGTGTCAACCAGATTCTTGAAGATATGCTCAGGGCTTGTGTGATCTCCTTCGGCATGAAGTGGGAGGATTGTCTTCCTTATGCTGAATTCTCCTACAACAACAGTTTTCAAGCAAGTTCGGGCAAGGCCCCATTTGAAATTATGTATGGCAGGAAGTGTCGTACCCCTCTCAACTGGTCTGAAACCGGTGAACGTCAGCTTTTGGGAAATGACTTAATCACAGAGGCAGAGGAGATGTGCAAAGTCATTCGAGATAACCTCAAAGCAGCCCAATCCCGCCAGAAGAGCTACTATGATAGTAAACACCGTGATTTGGCTTTCGAGATCGGAGATCATGTTTACCTCCGCGTCTCTCCTATGAAAGGTACTCGTCGCTTCGGTATCAAAGGGAAGCTTGCCCCTAGATACGTGGGACCTTTCAAGATTGTCAGCAAGAGAGGCGATCTCGCCTATCAACTCGAGCTTCCTTCAAACTTTGCAAATGTTCATGATGTGTTCCATGTCTCTCAGCTCCGGAAGTGCTTCAAGACTCCTGACCGCACCGTCAACTTCGAGGACATTGAGCTCAAAGAAGATCTCTCCTATCGTGAGCACCCCGTGGCTATTCTCGAAGAGACTGAATGCAAGACTCGCAACAAGTCAATCAAATTCCTCAAAGTCAAGTGGTCACACCATTCCAACTGTGAAGCTACCTGGGAATGCGAGGATCACCTCCATTCTGAGTACCCGGCGTTCTTTCAGTTCTAGATCTCGGGACAAGATCATTTCGTAGTGGTGGAGTGTTGTAACACCCCGGATATGACTTTCCCAATTTGTAATCCAACTCTTGCCGTTTCCGGCATTAAGTTATTTTATTTTCTCGGGTTCGGGTTTTTGTCTCCGTGTGTTGTTGTCGTTGTCATGCATCTCATATCATGTCATCATGTGCATCGCATTTGCATACGTGTTCATCTCATGCATTCGAGCATTTTCCCCGTTGTCCGTTTTGCATTCCGACGCTTCGTTCTCCTCCGGTGGTCATTTCTACCTTTTTTTCGTGTGTGGGGATTAAACATTTCCGGATTGGACCGAGACTTGCCAAGCGGCCTTGGTTTACTACTGATAGACCACCTGTCAAGTTTTGTATCATTTGGACTTCGTTTGATACTCCAACGGTTAACCGAGGGACCGAAAAGGCCTCGTGCGTCTTGCAGCCCAACACCCCTCCATTTTGGCCCAAAACCCACCAAAACCTTCTCCATCATCTAGAGCGTTCGATCACGATCGCGTGGCCGAAAACCGCACCTCATTTGGACTCTCCTAACTCCTCCTATGCCTATTTAAAGACCACTCCCCGAAATTTTCGGGCAAACCCTAGATCTCTCTCTCTCCTCGCGCGCCGGACAATTCCTCGTGCCGACGGATATGTCCGGCTAGCCCCGCTGCCGCCACGTGTCGCCCGTCGGTTGGCCACGCAGCCGCCCCACTTCCCCGTCCGTCGCCGGCCCGGGAGGCCCAGGAGGGGCCCCCGAGGCCCATACGCCGCGCCCCGCCGCCCGGCTGTCGACCGCCGCCGCCGACGCGTCTTCCCCGCGCCCGGCCGCCACTCCGCCGCCCAGTGCCGTCTCCGGCGAGCTCCGGCGCCCGGCGACCTCGACCACCGCCGTCCCAAGGCCGTGACGCCGCACCTCCCTCCGGCGGACGCCGCGCCGCCGCACTTCCCCGCGGCCGGACCCGCCTCCTCCGGCCACCACCTCGCCTCCTCGCGCCGGCAAGCTCCGACAACTCCGGCGAACCCCGATGTTTCCGGCGATCTCCTCGATCCGCGCGCCGGATCCAGATCTGAGAATCGGGGTTGACTTTTTTGTCCCAAACCCTAATAATTGGCGTTTTTCATCATGCTATAACTCCTCATGCGTAGCTCCGTTTTGGGCATATAGCATATCAAAATGTTCGTCTCAGAGAGCACATCATTGCATCTCATTGCATCATTTTCATTTGAGTTCATCTTGAAGCCCAAAATGCTGTTGGAAGAGTGCTACTTGAGATAATTGTCAGATATGCTGCTCCATTTAGATATTTGTCATTTTTGCCATGATTATTGTGTGCATGATATGCCCATGAGCTCTTTTTCCCTTGGGTTTCCGGAGCCCGAGGGTCATCTTATTTAAACCTCCCGGGCCAGTGCTCCTCTGAGTGTTGGTCCGACTGAGCTGCCTGCGGGGCCACCTCGGGGCAACTTGAGGGTTGGTTTTACTCGTAGCTAGTCTCATCTGAGTGTGCCCTAAGAACGAGATATGTGCAGCTCCTATCGGAATTTGTCGGCACATTCGGGCGGTGTTGCTGGTCTTGTTTTAACCTGTCGAAGTGTCTTGAAGAACTGAGGTACCGAGTCTGATCGGAACGTCTCGGGAGGAGGTCTATTCCTTCGTTGACCGTGAGAGCTTGTCATGGGCTAAGTTGGGACTCCCCCGCAGGGATTTGAACTTTCGAAAGCCGTGCCCGCGGTTATGGGCAGATGGGAATTTGTTAATGTCCGGTTGTAAATAACTTGAACCTTAACTTAATTAAAATGAATCAACAGTGTGAGTTACCGTGATGGTCTCTTCTCGGCGGAGTCCAGGAAGTGAACACGGTGTTGGAGTAATGCTTGCCACAGGATGCCCTCTAGTTATTCGTTCGCGCTTGCCTCCTCTTCTTGGTCTTTTTTGCGAACAGGATAGCCACCATATATGCTAGTCGCTTGCTGCAGCTCCACATATTTACCTTGCCTTACCTATAAGCTTAAATAGTCTTGATCGCGAGGGTGCGAGATTGCTGAGTCCCTGTGGCTCACAGATTACTATTAAACCAGATGCAAGGCCTGATGATTCTGCTCTAGGTGACGCGCTTGAGCTCAAGTGGGAGTTCGACGAGGACTCTCAACGATACTACGTGTCTTTCCCTGATGATCAGTAGTGGTGCCCAGTTGGGGGCGATCGGGACCGTGTCGCATGTTGGGTTGTCTTTTATTTTGGCGCCGTAGGCGGGCCATGAGTGTTTGGATGTTGTAATGTTATTTATGTACCTTGATTGACGTGGCGAGTGTAAGCCAACTATGTTATCTCCCCTTTTATTATCTATATTACATGGGATGTTGTGAAGATTGCCTAACTTGCGACATATGCCTTCAATGCGATTATGCCTCTAAGTCGTGCCTCGACACGTGGGAGATATAGTCGCATCGAGGGTGTTACATACTACCCCGACGAAGCCTACTACTACGTGGAGAGTGCCGACAACCATGAGTAGTTAGGAGGCATCCAGGCAGGAGGCCTGCGCCTTTTCAATCCAGTTATATTTCTTATGCTAGTGTTCTTAAGATAGACTTGTTTACTTATGTTTGTACTCAAATATTATTGCTTCCGCTGACTCTTGTGTATCCGAGCTTATGTATTCGAGCCTTCATGGCCCTGGCTTGTAATATAAAGCTCGTATGACTTTAATTTGTCTTTAGAGTTGTGTCGTGATATCTTCCCGTGAGTTTCCGATCTTGATCGTGCGCGTTTTGCGTGGATAATTAGTGCACAATTGCTTCGGGGGCGTCACACTCATGTGAAAATATTCAGATGTCGTCGGCAGCAGGCAGCAACCGCGGGGCGTATGGCGACGGTAGCAGGCAGCAATCGTAGGGTGGGAGGCGTCTATGTCGTAGGTGCCATCGTCATGGGTGGGCCTCCTCTGCCAATCGAAAAATTGGCCGGCGCAACCTCAGGTCGGCGTGTGGCCTCCGTCGTGGAGAATCAGCGGTGGGCGGTGGGTGCAGCGGTGCCGAGGGGCGGGTGCGGCGGGGCTGAGCGGCGGCGGTGTCTCTGGCGCGGCGTGCGTCCCTTCGGCGTGGCTGGTGTGGGGGCCGAGCGGTTGGTGGCGAAGGCAGAGGACGTGCGGGACAACGGGTTATGTTACGATGGTACGTGCGGAGAGAGACGTGCCGAGAGGACGTGCGGGACTGCGATTCAGATGGTGATTAGCGTTTCGTTAGTGAGGTTAATTTCGTTTACGGAGATTTTAGACCATCAGATAATGTGATTAGACGGTTGAGATGGTGATTTGGATATGCTCTTTCATGCTTTTATAGGAGTGATATATACGCTGACCAAACTGACCCATTTCTTCCCGCAAAAAAGAAAAATAAACTGACCCATTTTCTGTTGAAAGGAGTAGAACCGTGGCATTCCATTTCATGAACCACCCTACAGTGGCTTGTCGTGGCTTCTGAATTCGTGGCAAAGACTAGCGGCGGCCCAATCTCTAGGGTTTTTTTGTAGCTTTTGTTTCCCTCGTTCCTCTCGTGGAGTCGCCGTCTAGGGTTTCCGCTTCCTCCCCCATCCACTCCCTCACCGCCATGGACTTTGACGAGTACGACTACTTGGAGAAGGCAGTCGAGCCCTCCGTTCCCTCAACCAACGGCGGGGGTGAGAAGGACCGCAGCTCTCGCCGCCGCTCCTCCACCGCCGGCGGCGGCGGTCGAGACCAAGAGGAGCGCGGATCGAAGCGTCCTCGCTCGGGAGAAGACCGCGAGCGGCACCGCAGCGGCCGTGAGCACCGCGACCGGGAAGACGGGAAGGAGAAGGTCGACCGGGAGAAGGTTAGGGAGAAGGACGAGGGCCGCGACCGCGAGAAGGTTAGGGAGAAGGACGGGGGCCGCAGCCGCGAGAAGGTTAGGGAGAAGGATGAGAGCCGCGACCCTGAGAAGGTTAGGGAGAAGGAAGAGGGCCGGGACCGAGAGAAAGTTAGGGAGAAGGATGGCAGCCGCGACCGTGAGAAGGTTAGGGAAAAGGAGCGGGAGGGCAGGGATAAGCTAATGGAGAGGGATAATGGGAGGGAGCGGAGGAGCCGTAGCCGCTCAGAGCGCCGCCGCGGGGAGGAGGAGGAGATGGTGAGGGAGCTCCAGCGGGAGCGTGAACGCAGCGACCGCCACCGTGACTACAGAGACCGTGATTTCAGGTACAAAGTTGTGAATTCCCCTAGAACTATCGCTCTTGGAATGTCGAGGTTAATTTTCTAGGCAGAAATCCTTTGGCTCTGTTTGGAACACAACAAATTTTCCGAGATCACCGTAGGATTTAAATGGTGTCCTGTGAAATTCCTCTGACATACTGTGATTTTTTGTTTCATAGCGTATTTTATCCATGTGATATTTTTTTACTCATATTTGTTTATGTTAGATAAAAGATTATGTGGTGTAATGAGCGGAGATGAATCAGTGCTCTTGATTTGTCTTTTTCTTCTTCTGCAGAAGCCTAGTAGTTTATGTTCTGCTTGTTTGCTAACTCCGTTATACATACACATGGAACATAGTAACCTTACAGTGCACAAATCTCCAGTGATTCTGTAGCTGCTAAATGTTTCCTGTAGTGTACAACTTGGAATGAGCTGCTAATGCCTTGGGCTCTCTAAGTTTGTTAAATATTTTTCGCATGGGGATTTCTGACTAGTAATGACTATGCCATCTGGGTTTACAATTTCTATTTGTTGCTACTTGATGTTTGTTATGCTGCTCTCTCTTTTGCTGAAGCTACTTATTTTTATGTGCGCAGGCGTAAGAAAGATGATGGTACAGAACCAGAAGTTGATCCAGAAAGAGATCAAAGGACTGTATTTGCCTTCCAGGTTAGCCTCACAAGCAAAATTATCATGTTGCTGTTTTTTCATTAAGTTAATGTTGTCAGCATTACTGCAGCTATCGTTGAAGGCAGATGAAAGGGATGTCTATGAGTTCTTCTCAAGAGCAGGGAAGGTGATGCAAATTATCTACACCACATTGCATTCTAATTTGAAAACTTTTCCTTCTCACAGGAGTATGATGCCGTGGATTTCTATCGCTGTGTTTTAGTGAATTCGAACTGTTCGGTTCTCAAGCTGGTGAATGAAACTTTATTAATGTTATACTGAACTAGTGACTGACTTTTGGAATATTGATGTTCACATGGTGCAACTGTCCTGGATAAAGATAACTCGTTCTTTAGTAAACACCTCCTATTTCGTGCTTCTGCTGACGTAATGAACCATGTCTTGCAAGCATGTTCACATTGATCCTTTACTTGCACAATAAGCTTTCTGGCATAAATTTGATTTAGTTATCTGACTCTTCTTTCTCTGTGTAGGTTCGTGATGTCCGCCTTATCATGGACCGAAACTCGCGGCGTTCCAAAGGAGTTGGGTTAGTTCCAACACCTGTTTGTTGTGATGTACTCCCTCCGTTCCTAAATATTTGTCTTTCTAGAGATTTCAAATGGAACACCACATACGGATGTATATAGACATATTTTAGAGTGTAGATTCACTCATTTTGCTCCGTATGTAGTCACTTGTTGAAATATCTAGAAAGACAAATATTTAGGAACGGAGGGAGTATATTCAAACCCTGAATGGTTTTGCAAAAATATAGATATCTTGTTCAGAACTATTTCGCCTGCAGATGATTGAACCAACAACATATTTAAATTTTGGTTTCCTACCATATATAGTCAAATTGCGAATGCTTATCAAGCTCCCTGCCAGTAACATGCACAAGTCCAGAAAATAAGTCAGTATGCACGGCACTAGAAAAGGGGAAAATGGAGCTGAGCATATATAATCACCATTCAGTTGGTTGAGATTGATGGTGCTCTGAGATGCAATCATATAGTATATTTTATTGTTTGTTCCTACCATGTTCGCACAAGTTAGGTTTGCTTCCAAACTGATGATACACTGCATATTACTCTCTCCGTCCCATAATATAAGAGCGTTTTTAACACTAGTGCAGTGTCAAAAACGCTCTTATATTATGGGACGGAGGGAGTACATATGTAGTTACTAGGACTCTGACAGTACCCTTTGCCTTTTTTTTGAAATTACGGGTGCATTATGATAATATATATTTTTTAGGAAATATAGCTGTTTGGTATCTGTTTTTGTTGCTTGCCAATTAGAATTTAGATCTTGTCATATAATTTGTTTTCCATCTGTCTCTGGCTGTATGATTACATGAGCATTTTTCTGAAGTTCATATTTGATTTTTTTTTTCCTTGGGGAACATTGTTCATCAGTTTGTCATACTCAACAGGATTGCACACTGAAATATTTGTAGTTTGGTCTACCTGCTGGGATTATCGGCACTTTACAAGTAAGATGGAATATAGATCATTCTGATGCTGTCAGCAATCTAGGGCAGTTTGATTCCAGAGTATTTGACAAAAACTTGGTGCAGGTTCTTAGGATAATACGAGGGCAACCAAGAACCAAGTTCGAAAATTTCCTACTCACAAAAATTGATCAAAATTTCCAAAATACTCTGAAGCTTATGAAAAATTCTAACATATATAGCCCCATTTAAGGTCTACTTTCTATGACAGGTAAAATATCTTTCATTGAATACTCTGATATCTGTAGTAATGATCTGCCTAAATTGACAGGTACATTGAGTTCTATGATGTCATGTCTGTTCCAATGGCAATTGCTCTAACCGGTCAGCCGCTTCTAGGGCAAGCAGTAATGGTTAAGCCATCAGAGGCAGAAAAGAACTTAGCTCAGTCAAATGCGACATCTGGTGGAGCAGCTTCAGGTGGAGCAAGAAAGCTGTATGTTGGCAACCTTCATTCCAATATCACCGAGGACCAATTGAGACAGGTCAACCGCCTAGTCTTCTTGTATTTAATGCTAATAGTATTATTATTCACTTCCTGTATTTTGTTCATTTAAATAATGTTCTGCAGAGGCAGATAAGAAAAAGGAAGTAGTATCAATAGAATACTAGAATCAGTAAGCAATTCTCGCATCATTTTCCTCTAATCTGTTATATGTACAAAGTGCTTCATCTTAATAAAGTTATTTACTTGATTAATTAGTAGTTAGACTAAATAATAATGTCATGGAAAGTGCCCTAAGGCCCCAATATATTTGTAAACGTCTCTGAAATGTTGACATCTACTCCCTCCGTCCTAAAATTCTTGTCTTAGATTTGTCTAAATACGTATGTATCAAGTCACGTTTTAGTATTTTAGATACATCCGTATCTAGACTAATCTAAGACAAGAATTTTGGGACGGAGGGAGTATTTTTCTGGAATTGACTCAGCCCCTTCCCATTTTATACAAACATAACAGAAATACAACAGTCTGAAGAGGTTGAAGAAAGGGAAAAGGAAGAATGAGTTCAACGCACTGACAGGAAATCCACCATTCGTGACCGCAGTCGAATCATGCGCCGCGGGGCGAAAATCTGTCTGCACAACACACTAACCTAAGCAGTTCCAACAAAACATAGTTAAGACCATTAGCACACAGGCTCATCAACCACACCAAGTGGCGAACACAGTTTTCTAAAGGAGTTTTAGGCCATTTAAGTTCAAACTCTGTTATGACAGTTCCAAATGGCCCAGCTAACAGCCGCTTATCCAATTGTATGAACCTTCTCATGCTCAGGTAAAAAAGAATAAATCCAAGAGAAGTATTGATACATATTGTTAGGGCAAAGATTAGTGCCCGAAACAGCACCCACCGATCTCCAGAGCACTCTTGCATGTGGACACAAAAAGAATAAATGCTGGGAAGTCTCCTGTTCTTTGCAGAAAGAACACCTGGGATTGCTAGGCCAGTTTCTGCTACTAATACCATCTGTGGCCAGCAAAGAATCTTGTGATAGCTGCCACAAGAAGATTTGATTTTTGAAGGGAACTTTAGAATTCCAAATCCATCCATAATCACAACCCGCTAGAGAGCTTTCCAGCCAGACAGATTTCGTGGAGAATTTGCTACTAGATCTCAAAGACCAGTAAATGACATCAGGATTAGTAGATAAATTCAAATTTCTCACAATCCCTCACCTTACTCCACTCTGCTAAAAGCTCAGGAGAGAGCCACCTACTGAAGAAGGGTGCTATGCTAACATCAACATTGAAACTTTCCTGCACAGTACAGTCAGGATAGTTGTAAACACCAAACATTTGAGGATACTGTTGACACAAAGGTGTCAAGTTTTCCAACTGATGTGTTCAACTCTGTTATTAATACCCTTAATTGCATATTAGGAGAGGTTTGTATACTTGGACCAATAAGAAGGCTTATATAATTTTACCAATAAGCAGGCTCACCCTACTTTACAGAAGCTGGACAGGATTCTTATGTCCTGTGATTGGGTAAGTTTATTTCTTTTGGTTAATGGCAGAAAGTTAGCTAAAAATACTTGGGGGTAATTGTAACATTAGCCACTTCCCTATGAAGTACTTGGGGGTAACTGTTGATGACGTGGTTTTGCCATTCCCTGACCTTTTGGCTAATTGTAACATTGGCCACTTCCCTATGAAGTACTTGGGGATAACTGTGCTGCATTAAGGAATAGTGACTGGGAATTCATTGTCAACAAATTCCTGTTGAGATGTGATGCCTGGGTTGGGAATACTGTAACTATGTCTGGGAGGACTGTACTTAATGCTGCTCTTACTAGTATTGAATGGTGCATATATTTGTTTTTTTTCTCAACTATGCCTCAAAATTTTAAATCCCCACCAACAACACAAGGGATATCAGTGCCATTACAGAATTGAGCCATCTCAGTCAGAAATTCTATGTTAAACTGAGCATGAGCAGTGCTATACACATTCTATAAAGCCCGTTTAACTTTCCTTTCTAACAGGATATAATTTCCAATTTTTTTTCACACCACACAAAAAGACCACCAGATGGAATCCATTCCCAGGAAAAACTATCATTAAAATCAACTTTCCTGAAATAACTGGCTAGGTAAATTTTCTTCATAGTCTCTTTCAAACATAAGAAATCAAGGGAATGATCACCAATAAGACCAGAGAGGCAGGGAGTCATTCCCTTCTTGCCTGCCCCACTGTAATTCCAAAATAGCCCCATCATTTTTTATTAGGATGTGTTTTCTGTTGCCTGGTGTTTCTGCCAGGGGGATGGGCAGCATTAACCAGCATATCCTGTTGCATAGCAATGTATTTCTGATTTCTAGTCAAAGGTCTAGAAATCACAAAATTACTTTTGTTTCTTTTCCTCCCAGATTTCACGACAGTAAAATTATCCTCATCTACAATCTTGTCAGATCCCCAACTCATATCTACAGGAGTTTCCTTCCCTTACCATTTGTAATAAACATCCCATTTCCATTTTATCCACAGAATCCATGCCAATACGCAAGTAGCATTAGCCCTAGTTTCCCCCCCAATTCTCTAAGCACATCCACACATGCAATGCAATGTTGACATCTAGACCACTGCTTGGCTACCGCGGAGCCGGCGCGCCTAAAAGCACCTTCATCTTGAACAAAGCAATTTCTGTTAGACACGCTGATCGTCTGAAATAAACTAAAGAAAAATGATGGGATGTTTATTTCAAGGTGAAGTGTGATTTATTTCAAGGTGTTAAAGAAAGAGTCGGACCTGCTGTGGAATCGTTCTTTAATCTCTACTCACTGCCACCATATCATATACCTGTAGAATTTCTGTTGTGGTTCCTTGCAGAATAGTTCTCCAAATCCACTTTCTGAATTATGTTTTAATTAAGTGCACTATAAGTTTTGTATGATGAGATATAACCAAGACTTTTCACGTAGCCTGTTATAACGAGTTTGCCTTTTCAGGTCTTTGAACCATTTGGGCAAGTTGAGCTTGTCCAGCTGCCTGTAGATCCACTCACTGGGCTATGCAAAGGTTTTGGTTTCATTCAGGTAAGTAGCGATGTATTGACATATTCTCATGCAGCTCTTCTCTTGGATATATATATTCCCATTAAGCTGCTGCCAGGACTCTTAATTTCTCATTGATACTTGCATCATGCAGTTTGCACGGCTTGAAGATGCAAAAGCTGCTCAGAGTTTAAATGGCCAACTTGATATTGCTGGGAGAGTAATAAAGGTAACTTATTGATATGTGTTGTGTTGCTACCGAAAGAGTTTTAAGACATACTCAGCTGACAATTTGTATTATTTCAACCAGGTCTCAGCTGTTACTGATCAGGGTGGTGTGCAACTTGGCACAACTACTGGAGATTTAGATGATGATGAAGGTGGAGGCTTGGTGGGTTTCTTGTTTCCACACTGCAAACTTTATTCCTGCGGGCTTTCGTGTCTTTTCTTGTTTTCTTTTCTTTTCGTACTTCCCCAAAAGGCAGGGTTATATATGGGACTTGAATGATGGATTGATGGGGCTTCTCTTGTCTCTGTCTTGTTTTTTTCCTTCCCCAATAGTTAAGTGTCATATAGGAAACTCGTTATTTTTGCAGATGGTTTCAACCTTGCAGAGAATATTCTTCTCAGTCATTTGTACGAAGGGACATATGGTACATATTTGTGCCTTGGTCACTTCACTTGCTCATTCTCCAGTGGCCACTTGGTTCATGTGGGGAGGGTGAGAGACTTTGTGTAGCCAAATTCGGTTGTAGGTAGCCCCCTTCAGTGAATATAGTCACTTCACGTGATTATTCTCTTGTCCACTAAGCCTACAACTCAAAATTCAGGTGGGGAGGTTGAGAGGCTTTGTGTTATTCGTTAGTAGGCAGCCCCTTCAGTGAATATAATAAAATATTTTGAGATACTGATGTTATTTTCTTTGTCGTACCACTGTCACGAACAAATGCAACCTTGCTAAGCATTATGTTGGGTAGCAAGTCCGATCTATTAGTACTCCCTCCATTTTTGTATACAAGGCCACTTCATTTTTCTTGTGAAACTTTGACTTTACAATTTTAGTCAACAAAATATGAAAAATATGTCATAAATATATCATCGGAAAGTTCTTTGAAATGGGCATCCAGTGAAATACTTTTTGGCATATAACTCACTTTTTGTTTGTAAAATTAATGGTCAAAGTTTGACATAAAAATATGAAGCGGCCTTGTATAAGGGAATGGAGGGAGTATTTCATGAGATTGGTCCTTGAAAATGGCGAGGGTGTCCCTTCTCAGTTCTCTGCTTTAACCTGTAGTTTCTTTTGAAACCTTTTTTTTGTAATACTGGGGTGAAGCATCTTCTGATTTTCTTGATTTGGTCTATTTCTTAAATTGTATCGCTTCTGTTTTTGCTGTGTCCTTGGCTATAAATGCTGCTTAGTGGCACTGATATCTGGGTGTACCATTAGGCTGGTCGTAATGGTAGTATCATAGCTAGTATCATGCATGCCAACTAGACTATTTTGCTGAGGTGGCATAGAATTAAATGAAGAAAGAGAGTGTTGAGTATCATATCATGATACTGTATCATATTAAATGCTATGCTACTATGTGTCATGCATGGCAATAAATAAGGTTAGCTATGATACTAGTACTCCCTCCGTTTTTATTTAGTTCGCGTATTAGCTTTGGTCAAAGTCAAGCTTTGTAAACTTTAACCAAATTTATAGACAAAAATATTGGCATATATAATAACAAATCAATATCACTAGATTCATTGTTGAATGTACTTCAACATCATATAGATTTGTTATGGTAAATATTTATAATCTTTTCTATAAACTTGGTCAAACTTTAGCAAGTTTGACTTCAGTCAACTCTAATATGCAGAGTAAATAAAAACGGAGGGAGTATATGGTACTATGCATTACGGAGGTAGTGTCATAGCTTAGTATCATGTGCATGATACTAAGGTATGATACTACCCATTACAAGCAGCCTTATGCTCTTATCACCTATTATGCTTTCCTGTCAAAGATTATTTGTATTCATTGTGTACTCAACTTATGCAGGCATTAAATGCAAGCTCTAGAGCCCTTCTGATGCGGAAATTGGACCGCAGTGGCACTGCAACCAGGTACTGCTATTGTGTTAGTTTTTGCTCTGCGCTTCTATGAATGTGGTAGCAGATAATGCAGACAGCTATTATATGTACACATATATATATATTGGTTGAAACATACATCTGAGCTTTATGTGAAGATATTAATCTCAACAAGGTCAATCTTTTCCCTATCTGTCCCACATGATAATGAACCCTGAATAGCATGTCAGGGGAACGATTGTTTGTGCACCAAATGTTATTTAACTTGTAGCATTTGATTGTTAGTTTATGCCACTATGGTTTTTCCTATGTACGGTTTATAGGATCTTGCACTTCATGTCCTTTAATCTTATTTTTGTGTGTGCAGCTTAACTGGTGGCATTGGTGCTCCTGGATTGAACACTTCTGTTGGATTGCCTGCTGCTGCATCAGTGCTTGGTGCTCCTCTTACAGCTGCTTCTCTTCTTGTACAGCCTGTTGGAGCAATTCCAGGGGCACCTCTTCCTATCGTCTCTCAGTCTGCTGATATTGGTACACCTACTGAATTCCTATTGCTGAAGAACATGTTCGACCCAGCAGTGGAGGTATCTCATCTTTTCATATATTTTTTGTTCACCTCTATTTGTCTATTTTATAGGTGCTTGCCCGTCTTTGTTCAGCTGGTTAAAATTATTATTATTCTTCTTTGTGCCAATTGTTACTTTCTTTCATCTGTATTATTACTTCCTGTTTACATTTGAGTTTCTGACTAACCTGATTGAAAATTTTCTTTTCCTTTGCAGACGGATCCTGATTTTGATTTGGATATTAGAGATGATGTGCAAGACGAATGTTCGAAGTTTGGTGTAGTGAAGCATATTTTTGTTGACAAGTAAGTCGTTTGTTTTTTAAACCCTGATGGTATGCCCTTTTATTTCAACTTTATATCCACACATGTTATCAATGGTTGTTATAAGCAAGTATAACAAAGTTGGCAGTAACCGACTTGGTATGGACTTGTAAAATGTATTGGTTTTTAAGGAGCTGGTTCATACTGAATACTACTAATATATTAAGCAAGACAAAATAGCTACCAGAAAGAATGTTTCACACATACCAGTAGTGCTGTCCTGACTTGCATCCACTTTTAATATCCCCTCACTGTTTGGTACAGGCATACCGCGGGCTTTGTGTACCTGCATTTTGATAGCGCAACAGCAGCAGCAAGTGCGCAACGATCACTTCACGGCCGATGGTTTGCTGGAAAGATGATTACGGCAACCTTTATGGTAACAAATCTTATCTTCTACTCCCTCCGTTCACTTTTATAAGAGAGAGAAGTGCATATTTCAACCCTGAACTCTTGCCCTCGTCTATTTTACAACCCTGAACTTTAATACCGTCTAAATTACAACCCCCAAGTCTCAAAACCGGTCAGGATTCAACCCTCCCCTCCCTGATGACCGGTTTTGACCTGGGGTGACCAGTTTTGACTAGTCAACGGGTCCAATCAGCATGCACGTCAGATTTTTTTTCAAAATTTCAAGAAAAAGTAAATAAAAATCTATAAGATCAGGGAAAAAATATAAAAAAGGCAAAATTCCGAAAAAATTGTTCGCGAAAAAAGCTAGGGAAAATAAAAATGATTTTTTTTCTGGAATTTGAGGTTTTGGGTTTTTTCTGGATTTTTTTTGGAAATTCATTTTTTTTATTTTCCGTGTTTTTCGGAAATTGGATTTCTTATTTCTTTTCCTGGATTTTCTTCGATTTTACAGGTTGTTTCCTTGGAAATTTTGCATTTTTTGCTGATGTGGCATGCTGACTGGACCTGTTGACTGGTCAAAACCGGTCAACCAGGTCAAAATCGGTCAACAGAGAGGGGAGGGTTGAATCCTGGCCGGTTTTGAGAGTTGGGGGTTGTAATTTAGATGGTATTGGAGTTCGGGGTTGTAAATTAGACTAGGGCAAAAGTTGAGGGTTGAAATATGCACTTCTCTCTTTATAAGATGTTTTGAAAATTTCAACATGGACTACATACGGACTGAAATGAGTGATAAACACACCAAAACACATCTATATACATCCGATTCAGAAAAAAGTTTGAACATCTTATATTTGTGAACGGAGGGTGTATTTGTGTACTATGCTCATGTCCCTCATTTGGGTTAAAATGTTGTTTTCCTTTCCAGACAGCACAGCAGTATGAAATGAAGTTCCCAGACCGCGCAGCTATGGAATGAAATTCACAAAGCAGACGAGTTATATCTGGTGATGGACCTAGGGCTGTTAAACGGTTCCAATTGAAGTTGTGAAGTCTTGAGTGTAGTAACCCTGTTAGTTATTGTTTCTTGTAACATTATGAAGATTAGAGGCCTGTTTGGGCAGTTGCATCTTTTGTGATAATTGGAGATTTCTTCATTTTCTTTGTAGCAGTATACGAGAATGCTGGATTTTTTTTCCATGCCATATAAAAAAGGTTAAGAGATGTATAACATGGTTAAAGCATTTAACTCAGATAATTTGGGGACCCTGAACCGATGAAAAAAAATGGACCCTCCTCTATCTACCCTATCTATGGTCCATGGCCTATTAAAAGTAGGTGTTGTCCTTATGGAGAGAAAAAGATTGCAGTCATGTTCAAGTTAGATTACTTCGTCTGTCTGAACTAAGGAATACGATAAGCCCATGTACGGCCCTGTTGTATGCTGCATGCAGCTCTTTCCCACCTCGACGTCGGTTCCTTGTTTTTCTTTTGCTGAAAATGTCATATTGTAGTCGATTGGCATAATTTTTGGAGGGAAAACGTTTAGGTTGGAAAGAGCGAAATGTAAGCCCTGTCCAGCGATCGACATGGGTCCATGGTCCCACACGCCGCTTAGCATGCCCCTTACCCCCCCAACTCCACGCAGGAAGTCACGACCACAAATTTTTCCTGCCGCATCGTGGTTTTCTCCTTCCTCTACATCAGGCCAACATCAAGCCACCGCTGTCGTAAACTTTGCTCCCCCTTCGTTCTTGCTCCTGCCCGCTGCTGCAGAGCAAAAAGAGAACGAACCATCGACAAGCTAGCAAGATAAGCAGCACATGCACATAAATAAAATAAATTCATGCACCTAACTTGGCAAGGGGTTGTTAATTAGGGATGTAAGTGGCGTCCGTAATTCCATTTAGTTAGTTTTTGCTAGCTTGATAGTTCATTCTCCTCAAACAAACAAAAAACTTTTTTGAACTATCATATCATAAGTGGACTTCACCCGCAAAAAATATATATATCATAAGTGGACTTTAAACGAGACTAAACGGGACCCGGTTGACATCCCTATTGTTAATCCCCTCATCTTGCTAGTTGCAGGGTTAAAAGCAAATAGTGATATGTAATGATATGGCACAATAGTAAAAGTAAATAAAAGAGCAATTGAGTAACACAAGTATTAGTAGAGAATGGACCCCGGGGCTATAAGTTCACTATTGACATCTCTCTCGAACGCATGTAGTGGTATGGTAAACAAATTAATGTTGGGCAATTGACAAATAATCATCATTCATCTCTCGCAAAAAAAGTATCATTCATAACTACAATCATTCATGGCATAATCTTGTATAGGCTTCATGTTCGTGACAATTAGACCGTAATCCAACTGCATCTACTACTATTGATCATCCTAGGATTAATATCGATCTAATGTGCCTGAATTAGGATGACAGGGGAGTGACACTGAGTTAACTGTTGGTCATCCTAGGGTTTACCGGTCTTGCTATGCATGTGGCGAGGTAGGGCACTTCGCCCAGTTTGGCCCGAAACCGAGGCTCACTAGGCTCTAGCCTTTTATTCCTTTCGCTTCATTCCCTAGACCATGGAGTGTGCTTACGCTCCAAGCGAGGTGGAGAGCTAGTTTTAGCCGAGTGGGCCGGCCCAATGGACTCGACAGGTTTCCTCTTTTAAGGAGTTAGCCATGTTTTTTTTTCAAATTTCCAGCCAAGACCGTAGCATGACTCCTCGCATTCCTATGCTCTTACTAACTTTGCTCTTTCTCCGTCGAGCTCTTCGCCATCAGATTATGCAAAACTCTCTGCGACTAAAGAGCTTCAATCAACTGCTACGTTGGCAATGGCCAACTTTCTGATTGATCCGCTGCCCTTTGTCCCGCATGGTTTTCAGATTCAACACATCGAATGGCGGGCATGGGTTTCCAGGGTGGTGCTACCGCATCGCCCCCAGCGGCACGAACACTGGGCCATCGCCACCATCCATCCACTTGAAGGAAATATGCCCTAGAGGCAATAATAAAGTTGTTATTTTATATTTCCTTATATAATGATAAATGTTTATTATTCATGCTAGAATTGTATTAACCGGATACATAGACAAAACACCATGTCCCTAGTAAGCCTCTACTAGACTAGCTCGTTAATCAAAGATGGTTAAGTTTCCTAACCATAGACATGTGTTGTCATTTGATAACGGGATCACATCATTCATTAGGAGAATGATGTGATGGACAAGACCCATCCGTTAACTTAGCATATGATCGTTCAGTTTATTGCTACTGCTTTATTGAATGTCAAATGCATGTTCCTTCGAACCATGAGATCATGCAACTCCCGGATACCGGAGGAATACCTTGTGTGCTATCAAACATCACAACGTAACTGGGTGATTATAAAGATGCTCTAGAGGTATCTCCGAAGGTGTTTGTTGAGTTGGCATGGATCGAGATTGGGATTTGTCACTCCCAGTTTCGGAGAGGTATCTCTGGGCCCACTCGGTAATACACATCATAAGTTTGCAAACAAATGACTAAGGAGTTAGTCACAAGGTGATGTATTACAGAATGAGTAAAGAGACTTGCTGGTAACGAGATTGAACTAGGTATGAAGATACCGACAATCGAATCTCGGGCAGGTAACATACCGATGGACAAAGGGAATTACGTATGTTGTCATAAGGTTCGACCGATAAAGATCTTCGTAGAATATGTAGGAGCCAATATGGGCATCCAGGTTCCGCTATTGGTTATTGACCGGAGAGGTGTGCCGGTCATGTCTACACAGTTCTCGAACCCGTAGGGTCCGCACGCTTAACGTTCGTTAACGATATAGTATTATATGAGTTATGTATGTTGGTGACCGAATGTTGTTCGGAGTACCGGATGAGATCATGGACATGACGAGGAGCTCCGGAATGGTCCAGAGGTAAAGATTAATATATAGGATGATATGGTTAGGCCAAGGGGTAAAGCCCATGGGGCTTTAGGTCGGTGCAAAAGAAGTTTTGCGGAGGCCAGGGGGCTAAACGCCGGAGACCTTGGCGTCTAGCCCTGGGCCATACGCCAAGGCCCATGGCGTCTGGGCCAGACGCCAAGGACTATGGCGTCTGGTCCTGGAAGTCTGAGAAGGACTCTTCCTAGCGGGAAAAACCGACTTTGAGGAGGCTTTTACTCCAAGTTTCGACCCCAGGGCTCAACATATAAAAAGAGGGGCAGGGCTAGCACCTGGAACACATCAAGATACACCAAGCCGTGTGCCGACAACCCCGCCCCTCTAGTTTATCCTCTGTCATAGTTTCCGTTGTGGTTAGCGAAGCCCTACAGAGATTGTTCTTCACCAATACCATCACCACGCCTTCGTGCTGCCGCAACTCATCTACTACTTTGCCCCTCTTGTTGGATCAAGAAGGCGAGGACGTCATCGAGCTGAACGTGTGCTGAACGGGGAGGTGTCGTACATTTGGTACTTGATCGGGACGGATCGTGAAGGTGTACGACTACATCAACGACGTTGATAAACGCTTCCGCTTAGCGATCTTCAAGGGTATGAATATGCTCTCCCCCTCTCGTAGCTATGCATCTTCATGGATAGATCTTGCGTGTGTGCAGAATTTTTTTGTTTTCCATGCAATGTTTCCCAACAGTGGCATCATGAGCCAGGTCTATGCGTAGATGATATGCACGAGTAGAACACAAAGAGTTGTGGGCGGTGATAGTCATACTGCTTACCACCAACGTCTTATTTTGATTCGGCGGTATTGTGGGATGAAGTGGCCCAGACCAACCTTACATGTCTACACACATGAGACCGGTTCCACCGACCGACATGCAACTAGTTTTCCATAAAGGTGGCTGGCGGGTGTTTGTTTCTCCTACTTTAGTTGAATGGAATTTGACTACGGCCGGTCCTTGAAGAAGGTTAAAACAACAAACTTGACGAAACACCGTTGTGGTTTTATGCGTACGTAAGAACAGTTCTTGCTAGAAGCCCGTAGCAGCCACGTAAAAGTTGTAACAACAGAGTAGAGGACGTCTAACTTGTTTTTGCAGGGCATGTTGTGATGTGATATGGTCAAGACATGATGTGATAAACGTTATTGTATGAGATGATCATGTTTTGTAAGTTATCGGCAACCGACAGGAGCCTTGTGGTTATCTCTTTATTGTATGAAGTGCAAACGCTATGTAATTGCTTTACTTTATCATTATGCATTAGTGATAGTTGTAGAAGCAATAGTTGGCAAGACGACCACGACGCAACGATGAAGATCAAGGTGTTGAGCCGGTGACGATGGAGATCATGACGATGCTTTAGAGATGGAGATCAAAAGCACAAGATGATGATGACCATATCATGTCATATATTTTGATTGCATGTGATGTTTATCTTATTTACATCTTATTTTTCTTAGTACGGCGGTAGCATTATAAGATGACCCCTCATGAAAATTTCAAGGTATAAGTGTTCTCCCTGAGTATGCACCGTTGCGACAGTTTGTCGTGTTGAGACACCACATGATGATCGGGTGTGATAGGCTCTACGTTTACATACAATGGGTGCAAGACATTTTTGCACATGCGGAATACTCAGGTTAAACTTGACAGCCTAGCATGTACAGACATGGCCTCGAAACACTAGAGACCGAAATGTCGAACATGAATCATATTGTAGATATGATCAACATAGAGATGTTCACCATTGACGACCACTCCATCTCACGTGATGATCAGACATGGTTTAGTTCATTTGGATCACGTAATCATTTAGATGACTCGAGGGATGTCTATCTAAGTGGGAGTTCTTAAGTAATATGATTAATTGAACTTTAATTTATCATGAACTTAGTCCTGATAGTATATTTGCAAATTATGTTGTAGATCAATAGCTCGCATTGTAGCTCCCCTATCTTTTGATATGTTTCTAGAGAAAACTCAGTTGAAAGATGATAGTAGCAATGATGCGGACTGAGTCCGTGATATGAGGATTATCCTCATTGCTACACAGAAGAATTATGTCCTTGATGCACCGCTAAGTGACAGACCTGTTGTAGGAGCAGATGCAAACGTTATGAACGTTTGGCAAGCTCGATATGATGACTACTTGATATTTTAGTGCACCATGCTTTACGGCTTAGAACCGGGACTTCAAAGATGTTTTGAACGTCACAGAGCATATGAGATGTTCCAAGAGCTTAAATTGATATTTCAGACTTATGCCCGTGTTGAGAGGTATGAGAGCTCTAACAAGTACTTTGCCTACAGGATGGAGGAGAATAGCTCAGCTAGTGAGCATGTGCTCAGAATGTCTGGGTACTACAATCACTTGAATCAAGTGGGAGTTAATCTTCCAGATAAGATAGTGATTGACAGAGTTCTCTAGTCACTATCACCAAGCTACTAGAACTTCGTGATGAACTATAATATGCGAGGGATGCCGAAAACGATTCCCGAGCTCTTCGCAATGCTGAAATCGGTGAAGGTAGAAATCAAGATAGAGCATCAAGTGCTGATGGTTAACAGGACCACTAGTTTCAAGAAAAAGGGCAAGGCAAAGAAAGGGAGCTTCAAGAAGAATGGCAAGCAAGTTGTCGCTCCCGTGAAGAAGCCCAAAGATGGACCTAAGCCTGAAACTGAGTGCTTCTACTGCAAAGGGAATGGTTACTAAAAGCGAAACTGCCCCAAATACTTGGCGGATAAGAAGGATGGCAAAGTGAACAAAGGTATATTTTATATACATGTTATTGATGTGTACCTTACTAGTATTCGGTATCCCCTGGGCATTTGATACTGGTTCAGTTGCTAAGATTAGTAACTCGAAACAGGAATTACAGAATAAACATAGACTAGTTAAGGGCAAGGTGACGATGTGTGTTGGAAATGATTCCAAGGTTGATACGATCACCATCGCACACTCCCTCTACCTTCAGGATTAGTGTTGAACCTAAATAAATTTTATTTGGTGTTTGCGTTGAGCATGAATATGATTTGAGCATGTTTATTGCAATATGATTATTCATTTAAGTCAGAGAATAACTGTTGTTCTGTTTACATGAATAAAACCTTCTATGGTCATACACCCAACATAAATGGTTTATGAATCTCGATCATAGTGATAAACATATTCATAATATTGATGCCAAAAGATGCAAAGTTGATAATGATAGTGCAACATATTTGTGGCACTGCCATTTAGGTCATATTGGTGTAAACCCCATGAAGAAACTCCATGCAGATGGGCTTTTGGAATCACTTGATACTTGCGAACCATGCCTCATGGGCAAGATGACTAAAACTCCGTTCTCCGGAACAATGGAGCAAGCCAATGACTTATTGAAAATAATACATACCGATGTATGCGGTTCGATAATTGTTGAGGCACGCGGCGGGTATCGTTATTTACTCATCTTTAGAGATGATTTGAGCAGATATGGGTATATCTACTTAATGAAACACAAGTCTGAAACATTTGAAAAGTTCGAAGAACTTCAGAGTGAAGTGGAGAATCATCGTAACAAGAAAAAAAGTTTCTACAATCTGATCGCGGAGGTGAATATTTGAGTTACGAGTTTGGCCTTCATTTAAAACAATGTGGAATAGTTTCACAACTCATGCCACCTGGAACACCACAGCGTAATGGTGTGTCCGAACGTCGTAACCGTACTTTATTAGATATGGTGCGATCTATGATGTCTCTTACCGATTTACCACTATCGTTTTGGGGTTATGCATTAGAGACAACTGCATTCACGTTAAATAGGGCACCATCTAAATCCGTTGAGACGACACCGTATGAACTGTGGTTTGGCAAGAAACCCAAGATGTCGTTTCTTAAAGTTTGGGGTTGCGACACTTATGTTAGGAGGCTTCAGCCTGATAAGCTCGAACCCAAATCGGAGAAGTGCGTATTCATAGGATACCCTAAAGAAACAATTGGGTACACCTTCTACCACAGATCCGAAGGCAAGATCTTTGTTGCCAAGAATGGAACATTTCTAGAGAAGGAGCTTCTCTCGAAAGAAGTGAGTGGGAGGAAAGTAGAGCTTGATGAGGTAATTGTACCTTCTCTCAATTTGGAAAGTAGCACATTAGAGAAATAAGTTCCCGTGATGCCTACTCCAACTAGAGAGGAAACTAATGATGATGATCATGAAACTTCAGATCAAGTTACTGCTGGACCTCGTAGGTCGAGCAGAGCACGTTTCACACCAGAGTGGTACGATATTCCTGTCCTAGAAGTCATGTTACTAGACCATGGCGAACATACGAACTATGAAGAAGCTATGATGAGCCCAGATTCCGATAAATGGCTTGAAGCCATGAAATCTGAGATATGATCCATGTATGAGAACAAAGTGTGGACTTTGGTGGACTTGCCCGATGATCGACAAGCCATTGTGACGAGGATGTTGGAAATATGCCCTAGAGGTAATAATAAAATGGTTATTGTTGTATTTCCTTGTTCATGATAATTGTCTATTGTTCATTCTATAATTGTATTAACCGGAAACCATAATACATGTGTGGTATATAGACAACACCATGTCCCTAGTAAGCCTCTAGTTGACTATCTCGTTGATCAATAGATGATTACGGTTTCCTAACCATGGACATTGGATGTCGTTGATAACGGGATCACATCATTAGGAGAATGATGTGATGGACAAGACCCAATCCTAAGCCTAGCACAAGATCGTATAGTTCGTCTGCTAAAGCTTTTCTAATGTCAAGTATCATTTCCTTAGACCATGAGATTGTGCAACTCCCGGATACCGTAGGAATGCTTTGGGTGTACCAAACGCCACAACGTAACTGGGTGGCTATAAAGGTGCACTACGGGTATCTCCGAAAGTGTCTGTTGGGTTGGCACGAATCGAGATTGGGATTTGTCACTCCGTGTAAACGGAGAGGTATCTCTGGGCCCACTCGGTAGGACATCATCATAATGTGCACAATGTGACCAAGGAGTTGATCACGGGATGATGTGTTACGGAACGAGTAAAGAGACTTGTCGGTAACGAGATTGAACAAGGTATCGGGATACCGACGATTGAATCTCGGGAAAGTACTATACCAGTAGACAAAGGGAATTGTATACGGGATTGACTGAATCCTTGACATCATGGTTCATCCGATGAGATCATCGTGGAACATGTGGGAGCCAACATGGGTATCCCGGTCCCGCTGTTGTTTATTGACCAGAGAGATGTCTCGGTCATGTCTGCATTATTCCCGAGCCCGTAGGGTCTACACACTTAAGGTTCGATGACGCTAGGGTTATAGGGAAAGTATGTACGCGGTTATCGAATGTTGTTCGGAGTCCCAGATGAGATCCCGGACGTCATGAGGAGTTCCGGAATGGTCCGGAGGTGAAGATTGATATATTTGACGAAGGGTTTTGGAGTCCGGAAGTGTTCCGAAGGTACCGAGTGATGACCAGCATGACCGAAAGGTGTTTCGGGAGCCCCGACAAGTGTTGGGGGGCTTCATGGGCCAAGGGAAGGGGGCAAACCAACCCACTAAGGGGCTGTGAGCCCCCCTCACCTATTCCCACATGACAAGGGGGTTTGGGGCGCCCCATCTAGGGTTCCCACCTCCTGGCTTGGGGGCCAAGTCACCCAAGGGGGAGATCCCATCTGCCCTGGCCGCCGCCCCCCCTAGGGGAAACCCTAGGGCGCCTCCCCTTTCCCTTGCCCCTATATATAGTGGAGGTTTTGGGGATGCTCAACACGCGAGTCTGTCTCTCCCAAGGCGCAGCCCTACCTCTCTCCCTCCTCGTCTCTCGTAGTGCTTGGCGAAGCCCTGCAGGAGTACCGCGCTCCTCCACCACCACCACGCTGTCGTGCTGCTGCTGGACGGAGTCTTCCCCAGCCTCTCCCTCTCTCCTTGCTGGATCAAGGTGCGGGAGACGTCACCAGGCTGTACGTGTGTTGAACGCGGAGGCGCCGTTGTTCGGCGCTTACACTACAAGAAATATGTCAACTTATGACCTTCTGCCAGTGACCCTCGAAGAATTGGTCATAAATTTATGACCATTTTAGACCAATTGGTCAAAAGCTATTCAGGGGGCTCCAAACCCTAAACCATTGCGACCATTTTGGTCAGAAAGATCGTAATTTCCTTACACGAAATGATCACAAAGCAAACAGTGCTAGTCCGCTGCCTTATTTCTAGTTGTTAATGACCAATATAGATGGTCATAGCCTTGTAGATTGTGGTGGGTTGTGATGACTAGGCGCCATCTCATCAGTTTTGCCTATGTGTCATGTCCATATGGCAGTTTTTGCCCTAGGTTGTGAAGCAACCTATATTTCTATCATTCCCAAAATTCCCAAAAAAAATCTCATAAATTCTTTGGGGCATATCTTCATCAAATATGTAAAAATCCTTCCTTGCCTAGTTCAAAACTAATTCAACAATATTCATTTTCCTATTCTGTTCACAACAACACTTTATGAAGGAAGTGCTATTTATATATTCTTGATTGCCCTCGGAATTTTTGGGCACTCTTTCCTATCCAAATCATTACCGCATGACAAAATTCAGCTCCATTTGCCTAGCAAATCTTCCTCGGCAAATTTCCAAAGTTTTTGTCCACCTAGAAGCATTGTGAAGGAAGTACCTTTTTTATATCTCTAAAGGACATGAAATTTATACAGTTCCTTCATATGCCCAAATTATCACCTTCCTCCAAATTGCAGCTCAGTAAAATCATCTATGTGAGCCCAGGTTCAATTTATATTTTATGGCCAAATTGGCACGTTGCAAAGCAAGTGTTATATAGACCCCTCCTATTACCCTCAAACTTTTCGGGCACTCTTCCATACCCAAATCATTGCCACATGATAATATTCAGCTCAATTTTCCTAGTAAATCTTTCTCAGGAAATTTCCAAAGTTTCTACCTCGAGAGAAGCTTTGTGAAGTAAGTACTAGCTAGGCTTACCCAAATGATCTGAAAATTTACCAGCGCATGACCATACCTATGTAACTTACCTACACCAATTTTTAGCTAATTTCATTCATCCAATCTCTCTCACTAGTTTTCCCAAGTTTCTGTCCATAGAAGAGCATTGTGAAAGACGTACTACTTTGGCATGTCAAAATGATATCAATTTTCTACAATGCTTTCCTATGCCCAAATAACCATCCTCCACCAAATTTCAGCTCAATCCATTCATTATTTTGAGTCCAGCTTCAACATTCATATTTTTGTCCAATGTGGTACTTTGCAAAGCAAGTACCACCTAGGATCCTCCTTTTGAGCTGAAAATTTGTGAATACATTCTCCTTAGTAGATGATCATCCTCGGCCAAAACTCACGCCCATTGGCCATGTGCATTTCCCGTACCGCTAATCAAACACTTGGCTGCTTATTCATGTTTGAGCATCGATCGGTCTCCTCGTGTGAATCTTATGTTGCGATTTTCTTCCTAGAACCTACCTGGGGAGTGCCCAACCCACTAGACATTCCTAGGCCGCCCAGAACACATGGCAACGCCACGGTCACGCGGTGACCACGCGGTGGGCATGCTAGTTTACGCGCTCTAGAGTTGGAGCCCTCGGCCACCGTCCAAACCTCGACGTATCGCCACCAAACCATGTATTTATGATTAAATAGGTATTTATGTAACTAGAAATGATTTTTGGAAAAAATAAAGAGCAAACTACGAGGTAGCTACAGTTCAAATTTGACCCGCTTCCAGCTGAATCGGCGGGAATTTGTCTTTTTCACCAGAGGTGGATAAAAACATTTTACACCCAACCATTTGGTCAATTGTGCATTAAATATGGCCTAGTATTTTAGAAAAATGAGTTGGTCCAATTTTGCAACAATTATTTGGTAGGTCCTTCACAAAAAAACCTCCTTTTGGGCACTCGAAAAATGGAAAATGGTTTTTTCGTCCAAAGAAAATGAAAACTTCCTTAGGCAACATTGTTTGCCATTCCAATATGCACCCTTGTGCACAATATGAGATTATTTGAAAAAACTATGCCATGGATGTGGCCATAAGATTGATCATTTGGCTTGAAAGCCATTGATCTCCACATGTGATAACTCGTTTCTGAGAACACTTTTTTTAAAATAATTGACGTATTACAAGTTTGTTATTTTTCCTAGGAACTTGGCCACATATAATGACACAATGCGAAGGTTTCCCAATTTTTTGATTTTTTTGAATTTTTTATGCTCATTTCAAAATGTGGTCAAAACGGCGGGAATGGCCGTTCCTAACTAGTGGTTGAATCTTGGAATTTTTTTGGTGTTTCTCTGATTAAATAGATACTTATGTACCTAGAAATGATTTTTGGAAAAAATAAAGAGCAAACTACAAGGCAGCTACAGTTCAAATTTGACCCGCTTCCAGCTGAATAGACGGAAATTTGTCATTTTCACGAGAGGTGGATCAAAACTTTTTACACCCAACCATTTGGTCAATGTGCATTAAATATGTCCTAGTATTTTAGAAAAATTATTTGGTCTAATTTTGCAACAATTATTTGGTAGGTCCTTCACAAAAAACCTCACTTGGGGCAATCGAAAAATGGAAAATGGTTTTTCCGTGCACAAAAAATGAAAACTTCCTTAGGCAACATCGTTTGGAATTCCAATATGCACCCTTGTGCACAATATGAGATCATTTAAACAAACTATGCCATGTATGTGGCCATAAGATTGAGCATTTGGGTTGAAAGCCATTCATCTTCACACTTGATAGCTCGTTTCTGAGAACACTTTTTTTAAATATTCGCCGTATTACAAGTTTATAATTTTTCCTGGTAACTTGGTCACATATAATGATGCAATGCGAAGGTTTTCCAATTTTTTGAATTTTTTTGAATTTTTTATGCCCGTTTCAAAATGTGGTCAAAACGGCGGGAATGACCGTTCCTAGCTAGTGGTTGAATCTTGGAAGTTTTTTGGTGTTTCTATGATTAAATAGATACTTATGTACCTAGAAATGATTTTTGGAAAAAATAAAGAGCAAACTACAAGGCAGCTACAGTTCAAATTTGACCCGCTTCCAACTGAATCGGTGGGAATTTGTCTTTTTCACCAGAGGTGGATCAAAACTTCTGACACCCAACCATTTAGTCAATTGTGCATTAAATATGTACTAGTATTTTAGAAAATTGATTTGGTACAATTTTGCAACAATTATTTGGTAGGTCCTTCACAAAAAAAGCTCATTTGGGGCAATCGAAAAGTGGAAAATGAATTTTCCATGAAAAGAAAATGAAAACTCCCTTAGGCAACATTGTTTGCCATTCCAATATGCACCCTTGTGCACAATATGAGATCATTTAAACAAACTATGCCATGTATGTGGACATAAGATTGAGCATTTGGGTTGAAAGCCATCCATCTTCACACTTGATAGCTCGTTTCTGAGAACACTTTTTTAAAATAATTGTCGTATTACAAGTTTGCTATTTTTCCTAGAAACTTGGTCACATATAGTGACACAATGCGAAGGTTTTCCATTTTTTTGATTTTTTTTGAATTTTTATGCCTGTTTCAAAATGCGGTCAAAACTGTGGGCTTGTCCGTTCCTAGCTAGTGGTTGAATCTTGGAATTTTTTTGTTGTTTCTCTGATTAAATAGATACTTATGTACCTAGAAATGATTTTTGGAAAAAATAAAAAGCAAACTATAAGGCATCTACAGTTCAAATTTGACCCGCTTCCAGCTGAATCGACGGGAATTTGTCTTTTTCACCAGAGGTGGATCAAAACTTTTGACACCCAACCAGTTTGTCAATTGTGCATTAAATATGTCCTAGTATTTTATAAAATTGATTAGGTCCAATTTAGCAACAAATATATGGTAGATCCTTCATAAAAAAACTCATTTTAGGCACTCGAAAAATGGAAAATTGATTATGACCATTTTAGATGGTCATAACATCATCAAAGCCTGCACTTCATTCTGATTGGTCAATGGGCATGTCACGCGGATCAAGCATTAGAGACCATCGAATCCTGCCAGATCCAACGGCACACACCCCTCACCCTCTCCCCACCCACACCCACCCGAAAGCAGCTCCACTCACCTACACCATATGTCGTTGAGGACACTGACATGTGGGCCTAATTCCTCATGGGCCCACCTGTCATTGGCAAAATGCCACCACTCACCCACTCCTCCCCCCTCGCGGGCACACCACTCCTCCCCTCTCTCCTCATCTCCCCCGCACACCACTCCTCTCCCCGCAGCCCAAACCCTAACCCCTCTCCCCTTTCCCTCCATTGGACCGCCGCCGCCACCTTCGTCGACCACCCGCCCCACTTCTCTCCCCGTCGACCATCGCTCCACCGCCGCCCCGTCCTCCCCTTCCTTCCGCTGCCCACCTCTCCCTTCGTCTGCACCCTCCCCTTCCCCCCCTCCATTCCTCCCTCGCCTCCGGCCAGAATCGTCGCTCCCGATCCAGATCCCTCCCCTCGCCGCCACCCATCCCTCCCTCCCCACCTCAGATCCTCACCGCCGCCACCCACCTCTCCCCTCCCCACCTCAGATCCCTCCCCTCGCCGCCACCCACCCCTTCACTGGCCGTCGTGGACATGGTCGCCACCACCGACCGCGAGCGCGTCCAAGTCCCATCCATGTCCGCGCCGGCTCCGTCTTTGTCTCCTTTCATGGGAGGTGACCCGCACCCGGCCCCGCGGCGGGGGAGGGGCGGCGGCCGCCTCGCGCTCCACCCAGATCCGGTGCTCGCGTGCTCCAGCGGCCACGCGCGACCATCTCCCATGGATAGGGTTTGGTCCACCGCATCTTCGGTGTGTCTCCGGCGACTAAGGTTGGTCCCCTCTCTTCCTCACCTCGTCTCCTATCCCTACCAGGTCCTCTCTTCCTCACCTCGTCTCCTCTCGCTACCAGATCCATCCAGCACATCGTCGTCGCTCGTGCTCCGGGCCACCATGGCATGGACGGGAAGGCTGCCTCGACGCCGACGCCATGGAGAACCCCGACGGTCAGCCCCCTCTCCTCTCCTCTCCTTTTCGATTTCTTCTTCCATTGCATTCCCTTCCATCCTCTTCCCTGACGCGATGTGGTTTCCGTCCATGAGCAGCAGCGTCAGGGGCGGTGAAGGCCAACAGCAGAAGCATCCATCTCCGGCGCCACCAGGGGCAGGTAAAATTCTGGTTGATTTGCATATATGGTCGCTGTTGACTCTGCTTGTCTCTATCTGAAAGTAGTGGTAGCCGTAGTGCGTGTGCTGAGTGATTGCCAACGCTTTGTTGGCTGGTTGGATGTAAGAACTGAACGCGTTGCTTTTGCAAACTGATTATCTATCTAGAAAATGTTGCAGTTGTGGTACTACATGATCTTACTAATGCTGTCTTTTTCAGTTCTTCTGAAACTGAACGCATCTAAGTTTGGCCATTTGTACTGCATCTTTCTGAACCGAACACTGCCATGTTTGCCAAACTGATGATACGTGTATCTTTGTTGAACTCTGGTTATCTGCAAGTAGTAGTGCTCTTCCTGGATTGGAGTGGAAATTGCTGCATGGTGTTGCAACTTGCGCAAACTGATGATATGGGATTAAGAATAATGATGCATTTTGTTGTTAGCAATTTCTTTTGTGAAACTTCATATATGTATTTACATTCATTGAAAGCATATAATCAATATCTGGTCTGATGATTTATGTACTGTTATCTCAAATAAAAAAGCATATAACAGCAGCAGTAGCACAAATTTAACTGAATTCAATTAAAATTACCATGATGTGCTTCAATTAAAATTCAACCATGTTACGATCTTTCAGCATGCATGATGTGCTTCAATGGTTTCTATATACTGTCATGGTATGATCATTTGACCACCGTGTCATCTCCAATTTGCTTCAATTAAACTGTTGGGTGCTTCTACAGACGACCCCTTGCATCTCCAATTTGCTCTGACCCTGAATTACCTTGTTAAGTATTTGCCTTGCCTGCTAATCTTGCCCTTCCAGTTTAGATCATGCTTGGCTACTTGACAAGGTATTCTGGTCTGTAGATGCATCTTATTCCTGTTGAGAATCGTTTGGATGCATCTTATTCTGGTCTGTTTTTTTGTTATTGACCTGTTGCTGTTGTCAATCTACTGTTGTCATTAACCTGTTGTTGCTGCTGTTGTACGAGAAGAAGGAGCACACCCAAGAGAAGAAGGAGCAAGCCTGGAGAAAAACAACGAGCAGGAGAAGAAGGC
Organism: Triticum urartu; assembly: GCF_003073215.2. Classification (NCBI taxonomy): domain Eukaryota; kingdom Viridiplantae; phylum Streptophyta; class Magnoliopsida; order Poales; family Poaceae; genus Triticum; species Triticum urartu. The sequence continues at coordinate 117,542,445 of NC_053022.1, forward strand.
CCTGGATTGCTGTTGCTGGAGTGTTTACGGAAACATGATCTTCTCCCATGTACAGTGCAGCCACATTTCATGTCACAGAGCAGGAGATGACGGACATGCTAATCGATATGCTGTAAGTTGCCGCAAACTCCCTCTTTTTCTTCCATTTGCATGAATGATGCTATATCGATCTGTTTGCTTGAGATCATAAGTGTATGCTATGAGAGATATCCAGAAGGTCCCCTGCTCTGCTCTGCCTGCCTCGTTTATTGCCTTTCCATCATAGTAGATGTTCTTTTTTCTTCTGTAGTTTACCATCAATGATCTGTTGTAGCCTAATTTCTACAAACTAGTATGATTCGTTTGCATATTTGGCCAGCTCCAGACTAGTTAGTGCTCCTCTTTTGGTTTCCTTAGTTGCTTTATGCATAAGAATAAGCTGATAAGAACAGAACATTGATACTTTGCATGCTATTAGCTGAATGGATAGCTGTGGTAGTAGAATGGTATTATTGTTTAGGTGCAATTTGGTGTAGTGAAGCTTTTTGCACGACTCGCACTTGTGCAATACATATTCATATTTTTCTCTGTTTTCTTGTATGAATGAGTATCTCATTTTAACTAGCTGGAGAACAAAAATCATGGTACTAGCTGAATTTGTGTCGTCATTCTAATATAAATAGTTGTTATTTTTTGAATGGTCTCTTCTTGCTATATTGGCTCCAGTTTTCCTAATTCTTCTCTGTTGATTCATGTATCAGGGTGACCGTGGAAGGCATATCACCGTTTGTGCCCAGTCCTGACAGGAGTAGGTGCCTAGTTTGTGATTGTTATCGAAGGAGCTCCATGCTGAAGAACATAGCTTGTAACTGTATCACATGTGGAGCTTGTAACTGTGATTGCCATACTTGTAGAGCTTCTGGATAATGTTTGGAGTATCACGTGTAGAACTTGTATATGTTAAGCTTATTATGTGTAGAGCTTGTAAAGTATGTGTTATTTGTACAATAGGAGCTCTGTACTGAATCTGGCTGATAATATTTGGAGTATTATGTGTGTTTGGTTATTTATTTACTGTTAAATTGAAATATGAAAAATATGAACTTGCTAGCTGGGAACCACGTACCTGAACCTGACATCCGGGACCCATTTGACTAGTGGACCTTTTTTATATTACAAGAAAACTAAAACTTTCTAGCGGAAAAGGCCACGGCCCAAAAATGAGAAGGCTTAATTGTTGGGCTTGGCCCATCTACCTAGCCAAAATTAATATGAGAAAAAAACACAAATAGGCTGAATTGTTGGGCTAGGCCCATGTAGAAAATCGAATTGGACCGGGCTGAATCTTGTGCCACGTCAGATTGCCACGCTGGATGCCTACGTGGTCTGGGGAGGTTGCTAGTGACCAAAACGCCACAGTAGACGTATTTTGGTCATAAACGTCTTCGACCATTCCAGAAGAAAGGTCGCTATAGTCAGTTTATGACGGCCAACTTTTGACCTTCTGTTTTTGGTCACAAAAAGGTCGCAAATGGAAATTTGTGACCTTTCAGTGACCAATAGTGGTGGTCACAAGTTGACATATTTCTTGTAGTGTTAGATCGGAATCGACCGCGATCTGAATCGCTACGAGTACGACTACCTCATCCGCGTTCTAGTAACGCTTCCGCTTAGCGATCTACAAGGGTATGTAGATGCACTCCCCTTCCCCTCGTTGCTAGATTACTCCATAGATTGATCTTGGTGATGCGTAGAAAATTTTAAATTTCTGCTACGATCCCCAACAGTGGTATCATGAGCTAGGTCTATGCGTAGATTCTATGCACGAGTAGAACACAAAGTAGTTGTGGGCGATGATTTGTTTAATTTGCTTGCCGTTACTAGTCTTATCTTGATTCGGCGGCATTGTGGGATGAAGCGGCCCGGACCGACCTTACACGTACACTTACGTGAGACAGGTTCCACCGACTGACATGCACTTGATGCATAAGGTGGCTGGCGGGTGTGTCTCTCCCACTTTAGTCGGATCGGATTCGATGAAAAGGGTCCTTATGAAGGGTAAATAGCAATTGGCATATCACCGTTGTGGTTTTGCGTAGGTAAGAAACGTTCTTGCTAGAAACCCAGAGCAGCCACGTAAAACATGCAACAACAATTAGAGGACGTCTAACTTGTTTTTGCAGGGTATGCTATGTGATGTGATATGGCCAAAAGGATGTGATGAATGATATATGTGATGTATGAGATTCATCATGTTCTTGTAATAGGAATCACGACTTGCATGTCGATGAGTATGACAATCGGCAGGAGCCATAGGAGTTGTCTTAATTTATTTATGACCTGCATGTCAATGAAAACACCATGTAATTACTTTACTTTATTGCTAACCGTTAGCCATAGTAGTAGAAGTAATAGTTGGTGAGGCAACTTCATGAAGACATGATGATGGAGATCATGGTGTCATGCCGGTGACGATGGTGTTCATGCCGCGCCTCGAAGATGGAGATCAAAGGCGCAAGATGATATTGGCCATATCATGTCACTTTATGATTTGCATGTGATGTTTGTCATGTTTACATCTTATTTGCTTAGAACGACGGTAGCATAAATAAGATGATCCCTCGCAATAATTTCAAGAAAGTGTTCCCCCTAACTGTGCACCGTTGCTAAGGTCCGTTGTTCCGAAGCACCACGTGATGATCGGGTGTGATAGGTTCTAATGTTCGCATACAACGGGTGTAAGCCAGATTTACACACGCAATACACTTAGGTTAACTTGACGAGCCTAGCATGTACAGACATGGCCTCGGAACACGGAATACCGAAAGGTCAAACATGAGTCGTATAGTGGATACGATCAACATGAAGATGTTCACCGATGATGACTAGTCCGTCTCACGTGATGATCAGACACGTCCTAGTTGACTCGGATCATGTATCACTTAGATGACTAGAGGGATGTCTATCTAAGTGGGAGTTCATTGAATAATTTGATTAGATGAACTTAATTATCATGAACATAGTTAAAAGGTCTTTGCAAATTATGTCGTAGCTCACGATTTGGTTCTACTGTTTTAGATATGTCCCTAGAGAAAATTTAGTTGAGAGTTGACAGTAGCAATTATGCGGACTAGGTCCGTGAACTGAGGATTGTCCTCATTGCTGCACAGAAGGGTTATGTCCTTAATGCACCGCTCAGTGTGTTGAACCTCGAGCATCGTCTGTAGATGTTGGGAAACATCTGACATACACGTTTTGATGACTACATGATAGTTCAGTACGTAATACTAACGGTTTAGAATTGTGGCACCAAAGACGTTTTTGAAACATCGCAGAACATATGAGATGTTCCAAAGACTGAAACTGGAATTTCAGACTAGTGCCCACGTCAAGAGGTATGAGACCTCTGACAAGTTTCTTAAGCCTGCAAACTAAGGGAGAAAAACTCAATCGTTGAGCATGTGCTCAGATTGTCTGAGTACTGCAATCGCTTGAATCGAGTGGGAGTAAATCTTCCAGATGAGATAGTGATGGTTCTCCGTAGTCACTGCCACCAAGCTATTGGAGCTTCGTGATGAACTATAACATATCAGGGATAGACATGATGATCCCTGAGCAACTCGCGATGTTTGACACCGTGAAAGTAGAAATCAAGTAGGAGCATCAGTTGTTGATGGTTAAACCACTAGTTTCAAGAAGGGCAAGGGAAAGAAGGGGTACTTCATGAGACGGCAAATCAGTTGGTGCTCTAGTGAAGAAACCCAAGGTTGAACCAAACCCGAGACTAAGTGCTTCTATAATGAGGGGAACGGTCACTGAAGCAGAACTACCCAAGATACTTGGTAGATGAGAAGGCTGGCAAGGTCGACGAAAGTATTTTGGATATACGTCATATTATTGTGTACTTTACTAGTACTCCTAGTAGCACCAGGGTAATAAATACCGGTTCGGTTGCTAAGCGTTAGTAACTCGAAATAAAAGGCTGCGGAGACTAGCTAAAGGTGAGATGACGATAAGTGTTGGAAGTGTTTACAAGGTTGATGTGATCAAACATCGCTCGCTCCCTCTACCATCGGGATTGGTGTTAAACCGAAATAATTGTTATTTGGTGTTTGCGTTGAGCATAGACATGATTGGATTATGTTTATCGCCACACGGTTATTCATTTAAGGAGAATAATCGTTACTCTGTTTATTTGAATAATACCTTCAATGGTCTTGCACCTAAAATGAATGGTTTATTGAATCTCGATCGTAGTGATACACATGTTCATGCCAAAAGATATAAGATAGTAATGATAGTACCACGTACTTGTGGCACTGCCATTTGAGTCATGTTGGTATAAAACGCATGAAGAAGCTCCATGTTGATGGATCTTTGGAATCACTCGTTTTTGAAAAGATTGAGACATGCGAACCATGTATATTGGTAGATATGCATGAAGAAACTCCATGCAGATGGATCGTTTGGACTCACTTGATTTTGAATCACTTGAGACATGCAAATCATACCACATGGGCAAGATGACTGAAAGGCCTCGTTTTCAGTAAGATGGAACAAGAAAGCAACTTGTTGGAAGTAATACATTTTGATGTGTGCAGTCCAATGAGTGCTGAGGCACGCAGTGGATATCGTTATGTTCTTACTTCACAGATGATTTGAGTAGATGATGAGTATATTTACTTGATGAAACACAAGTCTGAATTATTGAAAGGTTTAAGTAATTTCAGAGTGAAGTTGAAGATCGTCGTGACAAGATGATAAAATGTCTATGATATGATCATAGAGATGAATATCTGAGTTATGAGTTTGGCACACAATTAAGACATTGTGGAAATTGTTTCACAACTAATACCGCCTGGACCACCATAGTGTGATGGTGTGTCCGAACATCACAACTGCACCCTATTGGATATGGTGCATACCATGATGTCTCTTATCGAATTACCACTATCGTTTATGGGTTAGGCATTAGAGACAACTGCACTCACTTTAAATAGGGCACCACACAATTCCGTTGAGACGACACCGTATGAACTATGGTTTAGAGAAACCTAAGCTGTCGTTTCTTAAAAGTTTGGGGCTGCGATGCTTATGTGAAAAAGTTTCAGGCTGATAAGCTCGAACCCAAAGCGGATAAATGCATCTTCATAGAATACCCAAAAATAGTTGGGTATACCTCCTATTTCAGATCCGGAAGCAAAAGTGATTGTTTCTAGAAATGGGTCCTTTCTCGAGGAAAAGTTTCTCTCGAAAGAATTGAGTGAGAGGATGGTGGAGACTTGATGAGGTTATTAAACCGTCTCTTCAACTAGTGTGTAGCAGCGCACATGAAGTTGTTCCTGTGGCACCTACACCAATTGAAGTGGAAGCTTATGATAGTGATCATGAAACTTCGGATCAAGTCACTACCAAACCTCATAGGTCGACAAGGATGCATACTACTTCAGAGTGGTACGTAATCTTGTCTTGGAAGTCATGTTGCTAGAAAACAATGAACCTACGAGCTATGGAGAAGTGATGGTGGGCCCAGATTCCGAAGAATGGCTCGAGGCCATAAAATCCGAGAGAGGATCCATGTATAAAAGAAAGTATAGACTTTGAAAGAACCACTTGATGGTCGTAAGGCTGTTGGGTGCAGATGGATTTTAAAAGGAAGACATACAATGATGGTAAGTGTCACCATTAAGAAAGCTCGACTTGTCGTTAAGATGTTTCCCGACAAGTTTAAGGAGTTGACTACGATGAGACTTTCTCACTCGTAGCGATGCTAAGAGTCTGTTGGAATTATGTTAGCAGTTACTGCATTATTTATGAAATCTTGCAGATAGGATGTAAAAAACATTGTTTCCTCGACATTTTCCTTGAGGAAAGGTTGTATGTGATACAACGAGAAGGTTTTGTCAATGCTGAAAGATGCTGACAAGTATGCAAAGCTCCAGCAATCCTTCTAAGGATTGGAGTAAGCATCTCGGAGTTGGAATGCACACTTTGATGAGATGATCAAAGATTTTGGGTTTATACAAAGTTTATGAGAAACTTGTATTTCCAAAGAAGTGAGTGGGAGCACTATAGAATTTTTGATGAGTATATGTTGTTAAGATATTGTTGATCAGAAATGATGTAGAATTTTTGGAAAGCATGCAGGGTTATTTGAAAACTGTTTTTCAATGGAAAATCTGGATTAAGATACTTGAACATTGAGCATCAAGATCTATAAGGATAGATCAAAAACGCTTAATAGTACTTCGAATGAATACATACCGTGACAAGATTTTGAAGGAGTTCAAAATAGATCAGCAAAGAAGGAGTTCTTAGCTGTGTTACAAGGTGTGAATATTGAGTAAGACTCAAGACCTGACCATGGCAGAAGAGAGAGAGAAAGGACGAAGGTCGTCCCCTACGCTTTAGACATAGGCTCTACAGTATGCTATGCTGTGTACCGCACCTGAAGTGTGCCTTGCCATGAGTCAGTCAAGGGGTACAAGAGTGATCCAGGAATGGACCACACGACAGCGGTCGAACTTATCCTTAGTAACTAGTGGACTAAGGAATTTTCTCGATTATGGAGGTGGTAAAAGAGTTCGTCGTAAAGGGTTACGTCGATGCAAACTTTGACACTAATTCGGATGACTCTGAGTAGTAAACCGGATTCGTATAGTAGAACAGTTATTTGGAATAGCTCCAAGTAGCGCGTGGTAGCTGCATCTACAAGATGACATAGAGATTTGTAGAGCACACATGGATCTGAAAGGTTCAGACTCATTGACTAATAAACCTCTCTCACAAGCAAGATATGAACAAACCCCATGGGTGTTGGATTCATTGCAATCACATAGTGATGTGAACTAGATTATTGACTCTAGTGCAAGTGGGAGACTGTTGGAAATATGCCCTAGAGGCAATAATAAAATGGTTATTGTTGTATTTCCTTGTTCATGATAATTGTCTATTGTTCATGCTATAATTGTATTAACCAGAAACCATAATACATGTGTGGATACATAGACAACACCATGTCCCTAGTAAGCCTCTAGTTGACTAGCTCGTTGATCAATAGATGGTTAGGGTTTCCTGACCATGGACATTGGATGTCGTTGATAATGGGATCACATCATTAGGAGAATGATGTGATGGACAAGACCCAATCCTAAGCCTAGCACAAGATCGTATAGTTCGTTTGCTAAAGCTTTACTAATGTCAAGTATCATTTCCTTAGACCATGAGATTGTGCAACTCCCGGATACCGTAGGAATGCTTTGGGTGTACCAAACGCCACAACATAACTGGGTGGCTATAAAGGTGCACTACGGGTATCTCCGAAAGTGTCTGTTGGGTTGGCACGAATCGAGACTGGGATTTTTCACTCCGTGTAAACGGAGAGGTATCTCTGGGCCCACTCGGTAGGACATCATCATAATGTGCACAAATGTGACCAAGGAGTTGATCATGGGATGATGTGTTACGGAACGAGTAAAGAGACTTGCCGGTAACAAGATTGAACAAGGTATCGGGATACCGACGACCGAATCTCGGGCAAGTACTATACCGGTAGACAAAGGGAATTGTATACGGGATTGACTGAATCCTTGATATCATGGTTCATCCGATGAGATCATCGTGGAACATGTGGGAGCCAACATGGGTATCCAGATCCCGCTGTTGGTTATTGACCAGAGAGATGTCTCGGTCATGTCTGCATTATTCCTGATCCCGTAGGGTCTACACACTTAAGGTTCGATGACGCTAGGGTTATAGGGAAAGTATGTACGCGGTTACCGAATGTTGTTCAGAGTCCCGGATGAGATCCCGGACGTCACGAGGAGTTCTAGAATGGTCCAGAGGTGAAGATTGATATATTGGACGAAGGGTTTTGGAGTCCGGAAGTGTTCCGTGGGTACCGAGTGATGACCAGCATGACCGAAAGGTGTTTCGGGAGCCCCGGCAAGTGTTGGGGGGCTTGATGGGCCAAGGGAAGGGGGCAAACCAGCCCACTAAGGGTTTGTGAGCCCCCTCAACTATTCCCACATGACCAGGGGGTTTGGGGCGCCCCATCTAGGGTTCCCACCTCCTGGCTTGGGGGCCAAGTCACCCAAGGGGGAGATCCCATCTGCCGTGGCCGCCGCCCCCCTAGGGGAAACCCTAGGGCGCCTCCCCTTGCCCCTATATATAGTGGAGGTTTTGGGGCTGCACAACACATGAGTCTCTCTCTCCCAAGGCGCAGCCCTACCTCTCTCTCTCCTTGTCTCTCGTAGTGCTTGGCGAAGCCCTGCAGGAGTACCGCGCTCCTCCACCACCACCATGCCGTCGTGCTACTGCTGGACGGAGTCTTCCCCAACCTCTCCCTCTCTCCTTGCTGGATCAAGGCACGTGAGACGTCACCAGGCTGTACGTGTGTTGAATGCCGAGGCGCCGTTGTTCGGCGCTTAGATCGGAATCGATCGCGATCTGAATCACTACGAGTACGACTACCTCATCCGCGTTCTAGTAACGCTTCCGTTTAGCGATCTACAAGGGTATGTAGATGCACTCCCCTTCCCCTCGTTGCTATATTAATCCATAGATTGATCTTGGTGACGCGTAGAAAATTTTAAATTTCTGCTACGATCCCCAACAGAGGACACCACTACCTTGGATGCAACCAAAAATATTGCATACATGTATATCTGTGAGGTGATTTCTAATGCAAACTATGCAATAATTTATTTATGTCATCCAAGACAAAGATACTCCACAAACTTTTGTGTCATGTTTAATTGCAGGTGAATGGGACGTTTGTACAATCCACATATGAAGATAAGGGAAAAAGAGAAGTTTAGGTGTTGTTCAAAAAGTCTTCTCAAATTACTTTGGGGCCAAGAGAAGATAGAGTCCAAGTCACTCATGTTTTGGATTCAGATTCGGACTGCACATACATACCCGACTCAAAGTAGATTTCGTGCTCTTTCCAACCCAATTGGATTCACCTTATAAATTTTCTGGAGCGTTGAGTTATCGACGAAACAATCTGATGCTGCAGCAGAATTCGAGTCAAACTACAAGTCCAAAGGTGTTGCATCACCTCCACTTGGGCCCATGCGCCTTGTATGACCTAGGGTTAGTTTTACGCTGCCTTGGGACGTTCTCTCACCTCCTTGGCCACCACCCCTTGCTCCTATATAAGTAGATCCATCTAGTAGCTTTTTCCTTGGGATTTGTTTAGTTAAAAGTTAGCCATTGCAACTTCGTGTACTTCGTTTGTGTCCAACGACCAGACCAAGGCCACATTCGAATCCCCACCTTTATCAATACTTCATATATATATATTGCAATATTCAGATTGCTTTATCATATTCTTGCTTGTTCTTCGATTGCTTGCAGGAATAGACCTTCGTGGTTAGGTTGATCGTGCTCCGGCGTGGTCAATAACCTCTCGGAGTTGGTTTAGCGATTGCTAAGGCGCAACGTCGTGCATGTTTGTAGTCAGATCGTCAAAGTCATCTCCACCAAATCGATTTTTATCATCTCATCGAAAGATCAGGACCCTAAGCCTCTATCAAGTGGTATCAGTTTTCAGGTTGCTCGGTCAGAATTTCCAGTTATCCCTAGATTAGATTTATTTTCTTACCTATTGTCCAAGAAAAAGCCACAAAAAAGTTAGATCTATTCATCATTTTTCCTAGCCAGTCTGAGCCTTTGCAATTTTCTTTTCATTGTTTGCATTATTGAATTATTGGTTGCATCGTCATGTCGAGTTGCTGGTCTTAGTGTCTAGTTCGTTTAGAGTTTCGATTTCTGCTCACATTAGTCACGTCGCCGCTGCATCGTTATCCCTTCCGCCGTCCACCATCCCATCCATCAATTTCCACCACGTGCTACCCATCATTCATTGTCACAATCATAGTTGAGGTCGTTCACATCTTCGCTCGATCCAATCTGCATCTTATCTAGTTTGTCTTGGAAAGAGGGAGAGAGAAAAAAAGGCAGAGAGAAAAAAAGTTTAAAAAGGTCATAGAAAAAGGAGAGAGAAAAATAAAAAAAGTGAGATAAAAAAAAGAAATTTCGAATCTATCTAGAATCAATCTCATACCTGAATTCGGATTGGATTCTGTTTTGCGCAGTGTTCAGTAAAACATGCATATCTTTTTCATACGAAGTCTATTTTGGCTCCACAAGTACTCAAATTAAAGTTAGCGACGAGCCGCATCTGAATAGTTGAAATAGCTAGTTTAATATTTGTCATCTCAAAATTGGCTTCTAAATAGGTCTTTTTGCCCTCCGAAATTTACGCATACAAATTGTTCCAGTTTTTCTGGCCAATTTTAGAATTCTTTGACTCCTCATATCAATTCGGAATTTAGTGATTCTTTTTGCATTGGAAAGCTTGAGTTAGTGGCATTCTTTGAAAAAATTATCAGAAAATTGGCTCAAACTTTTCAAGAGGAAAGTTGGAGAGAGAGAGTTGTTGTATATCCTGCTATCTTGCTGTCCAGGGCTACTTCATATTCTTTATTGATGCTAGTTGTGCTACGCCGTGACCTCATTAGTGTTCTAGACTCGCGTCTCTAGTCCGGTCTAGCCTAGGACCAGCACAATACCGTTGTTGAGCATTTATTCAACATTGCATCTCTGAATTGATTATTGCTAATCTTTTGTTACCATATATAGCCAACCCAGCTCCACATATTTCTACACCATGTATACGTACGTTCCCCTGACAATCACTTTACTCAATCTTCGAAGTTATTTGACACCGCTGGTTGCTTTTCACCACCTGCTGCATGGTAACAACTTGTAAGATATTGATATTTGCTTTACTATGAGCGCTTTACCACCACATCCTAGTAGTTCATAGGAACATTATTTCGATTTTTTTGTTTCTACTAATCATGGAAGGTTCCAGAGTTGTTAGTTCTTTGGCTTCATCGATCGTGGGAGATTTTCCACCACCTAAGAAAATACAACAACTATCAGAAGAGGAGCAACAACATCAGAATGCACATAATCAGGTTAATGTTTTCATGCCACCATTTACTGGTCGTTTTAGGCCTGATTTATATATTGAATGGGAGTACGAAATAAATGCTGTATTTGCTTCTCATGATTTTGATGACCGTAGAAAAGTTAAATCTGTGGTTAGTATGTTCAGTAGCTTTGCTTTAGTTTGGTGGAGAGAACATTGTCGGTTATACCCCTGATTATATACCTACTACTTGGGGTGATTTAAAACTTCTCATGAGAGATAGATTTGTCGATGTTTATTATACTCGTGGCATTATTAAAAAACTAGAACATTTAAAACAAGGTAGTGACACTGTAACAAAATATTATGATGATTTACAAACTACCTTGTTGCATACCTTTTTAGAAGAAAGTGAAGAAGATTTAATGGATAGATTTTGGGGAGGATTAAACCGTGATATTCAGGAGATACTAATTCATGAAGAGTGTTATCCTGTGGACCGTTTTTTCATCTTGCTTGCAAAGCTGAATAGGAAATAAAATGACGTGTTGCCCATAAGGAGAATAAGCACATAGTGCACATTCCAAGAGTTGATATGGTTGTTCCTTTAACTACTAGTTGTACTGTGACAACCACATCTGTTGTTGTGAGGACTACATCACCTCCACCACCTGACACATCACTCCGAGAGTGGCTATATTAGCTGAGTTGATCATAAGAGGTAATGCAAAGGTACTGATATTCCACCTCTACATGAGAATGATGAATGCCTTGTAATTTTAAATGCACCATCTCATTAGCTACCCACTACTTTGATCACACCACCTATTTTAGAGGACCATGTTGATAGTTTGACTTTGACATGTGATCAAACAACTAAAAGATCAACAATTTTGAGTGGACCCATTGAATTAACTGTTAATATGAAAGAACCATGTGAATCAGGGAATAAATCAGATTTGGATCAAATAAGTTTGAAAATAATTGTGCCAATGTTTAATCATTTTGATATGACCTCTATTCTTAGTGATGATTCTATGTCAAATGACTTATTGCATGTTTGCTTATTTAAGCATGTCGTAGCATGTAAATTTGATGCAAGTAAGGTTTATTCACCAATGTTGGGATGGTTTAATGACAAACATTGTCAACCTTTTGAAATGAATAAGAGCTTCACTTATATGTGCAAACTGAGTTGCAATATTTTCATGCCTTCTACTTCTTATGATAATATTTTGGCTTTAGATTTTATGAAGTATGAAGGTTACTCATGTATACATGTGTCTATGTGCAAAAACCAAGGGAAGTAAAAATGGATGACATATACATATACAACATGTACACCTTGTCTCTTTTGTTAGCTACATTTCAGATTAAGCAACGCCAAGGATGGCTTTTTTTTTCAAGAAGGGGAGGATGATGAGGACATGACTACCTTGGATACGACCAAAAATATTGCATACATGTATATTTGTGAGGTGATTTCTAATGCAAACTATGCAATGATTTATTTATGTCATCCAGGACAAAGATACTTCACAAACTTTTGTGTCATGTTTAATTGCAGGTGTATGGGACGTTTGTATAATCCACATATGAAGATAAGGGAAAAAGAGAAGTTTAGGTGTCGTTCAAAAAGTCTTCTCACGTCACTTTTGGGCCAGGAGAAGATAGAGTCCAAGTCACTCATGTTCTGAATTCAGATTCAGACTGCACAGACATACCTGACTCAAAACACCAATAACTCTTTCACACGGACTCCGAATTGGGTGATTCTTTTTGTCATGGAGAGTAGATTTTGTGCTCTTTCCAACCCAATTGGATTCACGTTAAAGTTCGTCCGGAGCGTTGAGTTATCGATGAAACAATCTGATGCTGCAACAGAATCCGAGTCAAACTACAAGTCCAAAGGTGTTGCATCACCTTCACTTGGGTCCATGAGCCTTGTGTGACCTAGAGTTAGTTTTAGGCTGCCTTGGGACGTCCTCCCACCTCCTTGGCCACCACCCGTTGCTCCTATATAAGTAGGTCCATCTAGTAGCATTTTCCTTGGGATTTGTTTAGTTAAAAGTTAGCCATTGCAACTTCATGTACTTTGTTTGTGTCCAATGACCACACCAAGACCCCATTCGGATCCCCACCTTAATCAATACTTCATATATATTCGCAATATTCAGATTTCTTTATCATATTCTTGCTTGTTCTTCGATTGCTTGCAGGAATAGACCTTCGTGGTCAGGTTGACCGTGATCCGGCGTGGTCAATAACCTCTCGGAGTTGGTTTAGCGATTGCTAAGGCGCAGTGTCGTGCATGTTTGTAGTCAGATCGTCAAAGTCGTCTCCACCAAATCGATAGTTATCATCTTATCGAAAGATCCAGACCTAAGCCTCTATCACATTGAGAATAAATGGATCTTCAAGAAGAAGACTGACGCAGATGGTAATGTCACCGTATACAAAGCTTGACTTGTCGCAAAAGGTTTTCGACAAGTTCAAGGGGTTGATTACGATGAGACCTTCTCACCCGTAGCGATGCTTAAGTCAGTCCGAATCATGTTAGCAATTGCCGCATTTATGATTATGAAATTTGGCAAATGGGCGTCAAAACTGCATTCCTTAATGGATTTCTTAAAGAATAGTCGTATATGATGCAACCAGAAGGCTTTGTCGATCCTAAAGGTGCTAACAAAGTGTGCAAGCTCTAGCGATCCATCTATGGACTGGTGCAAGCATCTCGGAGTTGGAATATACGCTTTGATGAGGTGGTCAAAGCATATGGTTTTATATGGACTTTCGGTGAAGCCTGTATTACCAGAAAGTGAGTGGGAGCTCTATAGCATTTTTGATATTATATGTAGATGACATATTGTTGATTGGAAATGATATAGAATTTCTGGATAACATAAAAGGATACTTGAATAAGAGTTTTTCAATGAAATACCTCGGTGAAGCTACTTATATATTGGGCATCAAGATCTATAGGAATATCGAGACCCTTAATATGACTTTCACAAAGCACATACCTTGACAAAGTTTTGAAGAAGTTCAAAATGGATCAGTCAAAGAAAGGGTTCTTGCCTGTGTAACAAGGTGTGAAGTTGAGTTAGACTCAAAACCCGACCACAACAGAATATATAGAGAGAATGAAAGTCATTCCCTATGCCTTAGTCATAGGTTCTATAAAGTATGCCATGCTTTATACGAGACATATTGTATACCTTGCCATGAGTTTGGCAAGGGGGTAAAATAGTGATCTAGGAGTAGATCACTGGACAGCGGTCAAAATTATCCTTAGGTACCTAAAGAGGACTAAGGAAATGTTTCTCGGTTATGGAGGTGATAAAGAGTTCCTCGTAAAGAGTTACGTCGATACAAGTTTTGACACTGATCTAGATGACTATAAGTCTCAATCTAGATACGTATTAAACGTGGGAGCAATTAGCTAGAGTAGCTCCATGCAGAGCATTGTAGACATAGAAATTTGCAAAATACATATGGATCTGAATGTGGTAGACCCGTTGACTAAACTTCTCTCACAAGCAAAACATGATCACACCTTAGTACTCTTTGGGTGTTAATCACATAGCGATGTGAACTAGATTATTGACTCCAGGAAACCATTTGGGTGTTGGTCACATGGCGATGTGAACTATCACTACAAAAAAAGACACATCCATGACATTTTGGGTCGAACGATTTTTTTCCTGTCATGCTTATGACACTTCTATGACGATAATTGTGAAAAAATCCGGTATCATCATAGATGTGGTGGGCTCCTACTTCCATGACAAAAATCATGACAGAAAATGGGCTTTTCTCCCTGGGCGGGCTGGAGACGCAGCTGCATGACATTCTTTGGGCCATCCATGACGGAAAAAATCATGGTAGAAGTGAGGGTGAGGAAAATATCGCGGAGTTCCCGGTTTCGGTGGGTGGTCGGGGCCGAGCGATGCACTGTGGTTTGCGCGTTTCTCTCGTGTACGCGCGTGTGTGCGAGGCATTGGCTAACTGAACCCGAGCGATCAGATGTTACTGAACCCGAGCGATCGATCCCTTGGCTGTTAACTGAACCCGAGTGATTCATTCGCTGCTGACTGAACCCGAGCAATTCCTTTGCTGCTGCCGCTTCTAACTGAACCCGAGCAATCGATCACTGCTACTGCTTACTGAAGACAATCGAGCCCCCATGCGAGACATAGACAGCCAGTGTTGGGTTGCCTCTCGATGAACAGTGACTGTTGCTACCGTCCCCGCGGTACATAGAACGAGTCGAGATGTGGTGAGTCGAGCCAGTTGGTTGGCTGTGGATGAATAGTTCCAGGTGGGGGTTGGATGAACTGGACCCCGTGGTAGTAGGCCGTTTCCGCTGGATGCACAGGACCCCGAGGAGGCCGCCGCACCCCTGCCGGTTGGGGTGGATGAATAGGACCCCATGGAGGCTCTATGAACAGCAGCCGGTGGAGGCTGGATGAACATTAGCCGTGGATGAATAGTAGCCCATGGGTCCGGCCTCAAGACTGTCTTTCGTCGCCTCAGATCTTCTTGCCCGCCCCCAGCAGCCACGACAACTGCATTACCATCATCAACCGAGAAGATGACCTCGAGGACTACACGGGTCCGCAAGAGAGGTCGCACTCTTTCGTGTCTGCTTATGTTATGCATCGCTTAATAATACATGCTACTTTATCGTCCTGTTCACTGATTAGACTCTGAGTCAGCTCCAAACTAATGGTCAAACTTGAGTTTTTAAATGGTTGTGGTGTACATATCGGGGCCACAATCAATAGTATCTATCTACCATCTGGTTAATCTCTGGTGTCTACTATGAGTTTCATGCTGGGTGGGAAACAAATAGTAAAGAAGCCATTATCTTTATTTTTTAAATGAAGCCATTATCTGCTTGCTATCATTGGTTTTGGGTCTATCCACAGGTTGCTACCATCACTCTGGATTTCTGCATGCACTCCTTACATAATCTCACTATGTTTTATTCCTATGCATGTCAGTTATTATACACAATGGAACTGAACATGTAGAGCAAAAGAGACGAGCCTTGCGTGGCAATAAAATTTCATGCAGACGTTGTTCCATGGTGGGCGCAAAGGCAGCCCCCTCGACCCATTTCAGATTGTAATCAAGAGGAAGATAACTGTTCTGAGGGGGATTCAGAAGGAGAAGACCACTCCTATTTACCCCCTGAGGTCTTCGCTCTAACTTGGTATGCTGATGTTGGTAATATCATGCATATGGTGCCTTGCATTGCTTACTTTATACATCAAATATGTCATTTGCTTAGCTTAGACATGCTTTGTGTGAATGCCATCAGTTTAGTTTCTTTATCGTATATGTGAATTATGCAACACCATCTTGTTTAGCCAGGCATCATATATGTGAATTTTGTAATGCCATCCTGCTTAACCAGTCATCTTATATGTGAATTATATCAGGCCATCCTTTTTTTTCATTACATATTACATTTGTCAACAATGTTAGTACATTCAACTACTCTTCTTGTGCACCAGCCATTTGACACGGTGATGGAAAATTCTGGAGTGAAAACAAGGTCTTCAGAGCAGACTATGCTATCTGACGAAGCGCATATCTCGCTGGTTATAGATAGCTCCTCAGAGGAGGATTCAGAGATAGATGACCAGTCCTATTTCCCCTCGAGGTGTATGCTCTAACTTGGCAGGGTTATGTTGCTCTTATCATGCATATGGTGTCTTGCATTGCTATGTCATTTGATTAGTTTAGACATGCTTTGTGTGAATGCCACCTGTTTAGTGTCTAATTACCATATATGTGAATTATGCAATGCCATCTTGTTGCAAGACATTATATATGTGAATTATGCAATGCTATCTTATTGCAAGGCATTATACATGTGAATTATGCAATGCCATACTGTTTAGCCAATCATCATATATGTGAATTATATCATGCTATAATTTTTTTGTATTACGTGTTCCATTTGTCGACAACATTTGTATATTCAACTACTCTTCCTGTGCATCAGCCATTTGAAGTGGTGATGGAAGTATCTAGAGTGAAAACAAGGTATTCAGAGTAGACAATGCTACCTGCTGAAGCAGACATCTTGCTGGTTACAGATAGCTCCTCGGAGGAGGATTCAGAGACTGATGACCAGTCCTATTTCCCCCTGAGGTCTAGGCTCAAACTTGGCAGTGTTATATTACTCATGTCATGCATGTTGTCTTGCATTGCTTAGATTTTACATCATATATACGATTGCCATATGCTTACTTGCTTACTATATAAATCATATATTTGAATTATATCATGCCATCATGTTTGCACAGACAACATCTATCTGAATTATGGCATGCCAACCCATTTAATAAAGACATCATATAGTTATATCATCTCATCCTGTTTAGTGTTTACAGTCATCATATTTTGAATTATGTCATTCTATCCGTGAATTATATACTGCTATCATGTTTCCATAGGTGGCATGTATGTGAATTATGGCATGCCAACCTATTTAATAAACACATTACATAGTTATATTATGTCATCTTGTTTACATAGTCATCATATTTTGAACTATGTCTTTCCATCTTTTTTAGTTAGCCATCATATATGTGAAATTGTGTCATACTATCCTGTTTAGTTAGCCATCATATATGTGAAATTGTGTCATGCTACCCTGTTTGGTTAGACAACATAAATGTGAATTATTTCATGCCCTCTTTTATTCCCCACTATCCATTGCACCTGTCTATCATACAATGTCCGTACATTCAATTACTTTTCTTGTTTATCAGCCATTTGAATTGCAGAGGGTGATGGCAGTATGTAAGGGAGTAACAACACGGTCTTCACAAAAGATAGTGCTACTAGTCGATGTAGATAGAACCACAGTTGTACTTGCCCAAGAACCAGCCCCACCACACATAACCCAGACTCTCGCAGATTGTACCCCTACCTAGTTGGACAGAGAACCAGCTACACCCTGATACGTCTCCAACGTATCTATAATTTTTGATTGCTCCATGCTATTATATTATCTATTTTGGATGTTAATGGTCTTATTTTTACATTTTTATATTATTTTTGGGACTAACCTATTAACCGGAGGCCAGCCCAAATTGCTGTTTTTTTGCCTATTTTAGTGTTTCGCCGAAAAGGAATATCAAACAGAGTCCAAATGGAATGAAACCTTCGGGAGCGTTATTTTTTGGAACAAACGTGATCCAGGAGACTTGGAGCGAACGTCAAGAAACAATCGAGGAGGCCACGAGGCAGGGGGCGCGCCCACCCCCCTGGGCGCGCCCTCCACCCTCATGGGCACCTCCTTGCTCCACCGACCTACTTCTTCCTCCTATATATATCCATATACCCCGCAAACATCCAGGAGCACCACGAAACCCTATTTCCACCACCGCAACCTTCTGTACCCAAGAGATCCCATCTTGGGGCCTTTTCCGGAGCTCCGCCGGAGGGGGCATTGATCACGGAGGGCCTCTACATCAACTCCATGGCCCCTACGATGATGTGTGAGTAGTTTACTTCAGACCTTCGGGTCCATAGCTAGTAGCTAGATGGCTTCTTCTCTCTCTTTGGATCTCAATGCAAAGTTCTCCTCGATTCTCTTGGAGATCTATTCGATGTGATCTTCTTTTGCGGTGTGTTTGTCGAGATCTGATGAATTGTGGGTTTATGATCAAGTCTATCTATGAAAAATATTTGAATCTTCTCTGAATTCTTTTATGTATGATTGGTTTATCTTTGCAAGTCTATTCGAATTATCAGTTTGGTTTGGCCTACTAGATTGATCTTTCTTGCAATGGGAGAAGTGCTTAGCTTTGGGTTCAATCTTGCGATGCTCGATCCCAGTGACAGAAAGGGAAACGACACGTATTGTATTGTTGCCATCGAGGATAAAAAGATGGGGTTTACATCATATTGCATGAGTTTATCCCTCTACATCATGTCATCTTACTTAAGGCGTTACTATGTTCTTATGAACTTAATACTCTAGATGCATGCTGGATAGCGGTTGATGTGTGGTGTAATAGTAGTAGATGCATAATCGTTTCGGTCTACTTGTCACAGACATGATGCCTATATACATGATGATGCCTAGATATTCTCATAATTATACGCTTTTCTATCAATTGCTCGACAGTAATTTGTTCACCCACCGTAATACTTATGCTATCTTGAGAGAAGCCACTAGTGAAACCTATGGCCCCCGGGTCTATTCTCCATCATACAAGTTTCCCATCTACTTTATTTTGCAATATTTACTTTCAATATATATCATAAAAATACCAAAAAAATTTATCTTATTATTATCATCTCTATCAAATCTCACTCTTGCAAGTGGCCGTGAAGGGATTGAGAACCCCTTTATCGCGTTGGTTGCGAGGTTCTTATTTGTGTGTGTAGGTACGAGGTGACTCGCGCGTGGTCTCCTACTGGATTGATACCTTGGTTATCAAAAACTGAGTGAAATACTTACGCTGCTTTACTGCATCACCCTTTCCTCTTCAAGGGAAAACCAACGCAGTGCTCAAGAGGTAGCAAGAAGGATTTCTTGCGCCATTGCCGGGGAGATCTACACCAAGTCAAGACATACCAAGTACCCATCACAACTCTTATCCTTCGCATGACATTATTTGCCATTTGCCTCTCGTTTTCCTCTCCCCCACTTCACCATTGCCATTTTATTTTCCCTCTTTTTCCGTTCCCCTTCTCTTTTTTCAATTTGCCTCTTTTGCCTATTTCTTGTTTGCTTGTGTGTTGGATTGCTTGCTTGTCACGATGGCTCAAGATAATACTAAATTGTGTGACTTTGCTAATACCAACAATAATGATTTTATTAGCACTCCAATTGCTCCTCTTACCGATGCTGAATTTTGTGAGATTAATACTGCTTTGCTGAATCTTATAATGAAAGATCTGTTTTTTGGCCTTCCTAGCGAAGATGCCGCTACCCATCTAAACAACTTTGTTGATTTGTGTGATATGCAAAAGAAGAAAGATGTGGATAATGATATTGTTAAACTTAAACTATTTCCATTTTCGCTTAGAGATCATGCTAAAGTTTGGTTTTCGTCTTTGCCTAAAAATAGTATTGATTCATGGAATAAGTGCAAAGATGCTTTATCGCTAAGTATTTTCCTCCCACTAAGATCATCTCTCTTAGAAATGATATTATGAATTTTAAGGAACTTGATCATGAGCATGT